>NC_089755.1:53094297-53096797 GCF_040412425.1 Macrobrachium rosenbergii | reverse complement strand
CCTTATATACGTGTGTGTGTTTTGTGTGCCTGTGTTTAGAATACACACACAAACACACATATAGACATACATACGTATATATATATATATATATATATATATATATATATATATATATATATATATATATATTTATCTATATATATGTGTACGTTTGTCTGTTCACAAGCGTTTGTGTTATATGCGTTCATTTGAATATATCTTAGGTCACATATCATATTGAATGCTTTACCCTGTATTCCAGACTTGCAAAGAAACTAGAAAAACTTATGAATGAAAACTGAAGTCAACTCAACGACTGACCTACGAGAACATAAATGCAACCCTCTCTTTCTATCTTAAAAAAAAAAAAGGCAAGATCTTCTCAAATTATTAAGAATTTCTACCCACCGAACTATCATCAACCTACTAAATGATCTTTGAAATAAATTAATTATATTTTATCGCCCTAGGAAAAATCATATGATTCAGCGACACAATTCAATGGGAATTCATGAAACAGGAACAATTCCAGCGGTTGTTGAAGACCTTTGAAATCTCGTCAATAAACTGGACAACAATTCAAGGTCAGGGACTATTGTCATTAAGTAGTTAACCTAATGTCCCAGTCAAAGTTCAAGGTCATGGACAATTGATGATTAATGGGGAGAGGGGAGAGAGAGAGAGATAGAGAGAGATATATATAAGATATATATAGAGAGAGAGAGATATGTAGTATAAATGCTTTATATATATAGATATCTATATATGTATCTACCTATATATACATACATATATATATATATATATATATATATATATATATATATATATATATATATATATATATATATACCGTCTGTGGCTGTATAATTGTGGAAACAAGACAAGTCATGTAGTTAAAAAACGCTATCGCTTTGTCCTTTACTGAACGCAGCCTTTAACAAGTAAAAAATGAGCCAAGTTTCTTTAGCTCAATCGAGTTTTCTATACAGCCGCCACCGAAATCAGTTCTATCTTTTGGTGGTCTCGGTATAATGCTGTATGAGCCGCGGCCCATGAAACTTTAACCACGGGCCGGTGGCGGCCTATCCTATATCGTTGCCAGAAGCACGATTATGGCTGAATTTAACCTTAAATAAAATAAAAAAACTAATGAGGCTAGAGGGCTGTAATTTGGTATGTTTGATGACTGGAGGGTGGATGATCAAAATACCAATTTGCAGCCCTCTAGCCTCAGTAGTATTTAAGATATGAGGGCGGACAGAAAACGTGGGACAGAAAGAACTGCGGATAGCAAAAGTGCGGACAGAATAAAGTGTGCGGACAGACAAAAAGTTTTTCGGACAGCAAAAATACGGACAGAATAAAGTGCAACCTCATGACGGATGAGTAAAAACAACCTAAAAATAAAAATTTTCTTCTAAAAATAAACTAAAAGCAACCTAAAAATAAGGGTAAAAGCAACCTCAATATATGAGTAAAAGCAACCCAAAACAGGAGTAAAAGCAACCCAAAAATAAGAGTAAAAACAACCTAAAAATAAAAGTAAAAGCAACCTAAAAATAAGAGTAAAAGCAACCTAAAAAATAAGGGTAAAAGCAACCTAAAAATAAAAGTAAAAGCAACCTTAAAAACAAGAGTCAAAGCAACCTAAAAAAATGCAAGTTCTATTTCCCGTCTTCATCCAAATTCTCACTTGTCACCAAAGAGGATGCTACCATTGCGTGCCTGTCAGGGCTTCCCTGCATGATCATGAATGTCAAAAGTTCACTCAACCAGCACAACAGAACAACATTGTAGCTACGGCAGCTATGCTATATCGTAACTAGCGTTGCTTATATAGTCTTCTTTCGTCCGGTAAACAGAATTTGAACTGGTTTAGTAGGAAATTTACAGACTTTGCTATGTCGTAACTAGTTCTGGGGACCTACGAGGTCATTCAGCGCTGAAAGGGAATTGACAGTAAAAGGGGTTGAAAAGGTGTGACAGAAGGAACATCTCGCAGGCGCATTATGAAACAATTGTTAGAGAGGGTGGAAAGTCAGATGGAAGAAAGAATATTTGAACGGAGGTACAGTAAAAGGAATGAAAGAGGACACTGCAAAGACCCTTAAGTAATGCTTACAGTGCACCACGTGAGATGCATTGACGCCACTGACCTTCCACGGGAACAGACAGACGTTGTGAGTTTGGTGTGAGCAGCAATGGGTACCAATGAAGCCCCTGGAGCCAACTGAGTAAGAGAGAGACCGAGGTGAATTTCAGTTGTGTGGTGGATAAAGATTGCCCCAAATAAGCATCAACCCTGTTAAAAACAGTAATTTTCGTGCTCACCGCAGATATTTTCGGAAATGCAATCTAAAACGAAAGAAAACTGATGTTGGTAAGCGTCGGCTATAGCGTAGTCAAATAGGAATCGTCTTCACGTATAGTCCTTCATACTTTCGTCTTTCTATAAAATATCTTCATTTCCAATGGCATGATAAGGCTCGGGTAACCGTCACGTTACGTTCACTCA
>NC_089755.1:53074297-53089297 GCF_040412425.1 Macrobrachium rosenbergii | reverse complement strand
CTCGGGACTTGGTTTTATGTGGAGATTCTTTTTAAAGAAGAATATTGAGTAAAACTATTCCAAGATCCCTTATGGCCATAGTTCACTTTCGAGTGTTTGGACGAACTTGGGCGAAGAGAGAGAGAGAGAGAGAGAGAGAGAGAGAGAGAGAGAGCGAGCCAGTTTCCCTGGCTGAATAGGGGAATTATCTTCAATCCTTTTTCTTGCATATACATACACAGATATATACATGTGTGTGTATGTGTTTCATCCTATGCATTTTCTTAGAGAGGAGGTTGTATCAAATGTTCTGTTTCTTATGTATACTGCATACATACATACATACATACATATGTATGTGTGTGTATTATACAAGAAAACAATTAATTTTTGACGCACGACAAACAAACATAGCTCATAACCTCGTTAAAACGAACCACGAATCAGTCGAATACGTATATATAATGAACTTGTGTCTTCTCTTCGCGACCGCTGTTTTCGCTTCGGCGACCGAAAAACACTCACTCTCTCTCTCTCTCTCTCTTCGGTGGTCATAAAGTGACAAAAAAAAGAGGTTGTTTGGCCAAAGCGATGAACCCAGGCCGACATCAAAGCGACGCCTATTTTCGGGTATTCAAGTGGCGTGCTTGGACAAGGCTTCCTGTAAATTGCCTATCCGGTCAATTACCGCGGGCAAAAGTAGGTTAGTGTTGCAATACACGTTTGATACACGGATGGTACGGTATTGCTTCCGCTTCCATTCTCTCTCTCTTGGTTTTTCTCCTTCTCTCTCTCTCTCTCTCTCTCTCTCTCTCTTGTATTGTTCGTTATTTTTATCGTTTTCGCCATAGCCTGTTTATTACTGCTCCCATAAACGAGGTTAACGTTGCAATACATGTTTGATACGCGGATGGTACGGTATTGCTTCCGCTTCCAGTATCTCTCTCTCTCTCACACATCATGAAATGACTTATACGGGTGCTCTATGAGCAAGATCCCGTGTTGGCATAAAGCCAGCTCACACAACGACAACAACATTCTCTCTCTCTCTCTCTCTCTCTCTCTCTCTCTCTCTCTCTCTCTCTCTCTAAATTTGATTGTTTTCTGTATAATCTGCTTATTATTCTCGCAAAAACAAGGTTAGTGTTGCTATAAATGTTTGATATACGGATGGTATGGTATTGCTCCTCTCTCTCTCTCTCTCTCTCTCTCTCTCTCTCTCTCTCTCTCTCTCTCTCTCTCTCTCTCTCTCTCGTTGTCAATTATTTACTTCTTCTGTTATCATTTACTGGTAATATTTTTACACGCATTATTTAAAACGTGTCTCCCTTGTTTCCAAATACCGCAAACTCTTATGTTCATCTAATTTCCGCTAATTACGGTCATGAGGCTCTTACGTTAAATCGATAATTAGCTCATTTAATCCAGGCTAATCAACTTAGAAAGCTTTCCAACCTGTAAATCATATACCCTTTGTTTTGTTGATTTGAATTCAGAGGCCGCAAGTGTGAGAAACACATTCAGTCGATTCAGTCAGGAATGTGATTAATGGAATGTATACAGTATACAAACAACAACAAACGACAAAGTAACAATAACAAATTTGAATGATTTGAGAAATATTAATGCAGATTAGGGACAAACAGTTCTTAACATGAGAAATTCAGAATTTCAGTCACTGAAGAAAACGATTTTGGCAATATATAATATTTAGGCCAAAGGACAATATATTAAACACCATAGACAGTTAAAATTGGGAATTTCCAGAAACACCATAAAAAAATGGGACAAATAGGACAACTAGGACAAGTGCTACGCATTATTATCATGTTACAAACCCGAAGAAGAAAAGTGTCCATGAAAAACAAGAGAAGAACACGAAGTTCTAGATCTCTTTAAATCACAATCATCAAAATTATGAGGTTCCAAAAACCAAATAACGAAAAATATAACAAGACCTCATTTTGCAGTGCTTTCAGGTCAGAGCGAATATCCAGGAAATTAAGACTATTTAATAATGTAACGTTAAAAAGTATTAATGTAAGGTTAAACAGTATCGCAAATAAAATACTGACTGACCACGAAGTTTAGAACGGATACATCAGGCGTCCTCTCTCCGAATTTCCTAAAAGCCCCAACAGACAAAACAGAGACTGCCCATGAAAATCAACACAAGGTCAGCAAAACAAAACAAAAAACGTTTCCTGACCCAGACGGGACAAACCCGCGAATCCTGCGATTACCTTCGGATTTTTCCATTCCCGAACGCCGGGAATTTGCGTGCGCCCTGTGCACAAATAATTCAGTTTGGTATTGCTGACAGCGCTGCGCCCGAGGCTGGAAACAATTTCAGCACTGGCGATTCGGCGGGATTCCGTATTAGAGAGTGGCACTGATTAATCAACTGGGTTTTTAAAAAACCGCGGTCTGGTCTCCCGGCAAATCATGTGCAACAGTTTATGAAAACTTATATATATGTATATGTATATATATATATATATATATATATATATATATATATATATATATATATATATATATATATATATATATATTGCAAAACTATATATATATATTATATATATATATATATCTATAATATATAGGATACTGAACACACACACACACACTCATATATATATATATATATATATATATATATATATATATATTATATATATATATATCATAACAAAACGATAGCTTATTCAGATGGACACAATTTATAAGTAACAGGGGTCGGGGTTCACCCTCAGATTATTATTATTATTATTATTAAGAATATCGAGTTCATTATTATTATTATTGATTATTACAAGGGGATTAATTGACTTGAAATTCAAGCTTGAAGAATATCAGTTCATATGAAAGAAATCACAGAAATTATCATGATGATAACAACTGAGAACCATACAAAACAAAACGAAAAACTGCACTACCATACAGTAATACTTTTAAAGATACTCCCCATTTACTTAAAAATTTCAGTGGTGACGTCCCATTTCGTTACAAAAATACAACGGCAAAGGCTCTTACCAAAGTCACTCATAATAAGGAATTCCCCTGACAAATACCAAAAGCTGCCTGCGTCAAAAACAATCCATGAGTCATGTGACAAAGTCTATATTGGTCGACCTGGAACAAAATTACGGGAAAAGAGAAAAGAGCAGCATAAAATTTTTTATAATATATTCTCATGATGTTAATGATATATTTTGCATGTTTAAGAAAACAATTAAGACCACAATCGGACGTGCGAGTTGGTGCACTCTAATAGCATATTGAATTTCATTGAATACAGAATTTAGTTCAAAGGCCAAGCACTGGGACCTGTGAGGTCATTCGGCGCTGAAACGGAAATTGACAGTAAAAGGTTTGAAAGGTGTAACAGGAGGAAAACCTCAAAGCAGTTGCACTATGAATCAATTGTCAGGAGAGGGTGGAGGAAAGTAAGGTGGAAGAAAGAGAATACGGATGGAGGTACAGTAAAAGGAACGAAAGGGGTTGCAGCTAGGGGCCGAAGGCACGCTGCAAAGACCCTTAAGCAATGCCTACAGCGCACCGCATGAGATGCACTGACGGCACTGCCCCCTTACGGGGTCTAATAGCATACTGATTTTTGTCCTGTTCAACTGATTCTGGTTCTGTAGATGAAAATTAGATACTAGCCCAGGAATCCACAAACCTGACGATGCATTTGCTTCAGAAGAAATATGTAAAGCGCACAGATAACGGGTGCGACCTGGTCTTAATAACAAAACACAATAATACAGGTGCTACCTGTTGAAATAACTGAGAATCTTACCGTACTGAAGAGCACTCTACCTATATCTAAATCGTTTGGAGGTTCATTTGTTCTTTTGGTCATATCGTACTGTAGCTGATATTGCAATGGTTGCGTTAAGAATGATACAATTAACGTAACGATAATATGAACGCGAATATATGTACAAATGATGCGTGACATCCGCTGTGTTTCTTGTATGGGCAAGCGCTCGGCGAGCGCAGATCTCTTTGTGAGGAAATTAGCTGGCCAGGTTCTCTAGACCATGGTAAGATGGACGGTGTGTGTGTGGGTCCCTGTGGGACCCTACAGAACACTGTAAATTTAGGCTAATGAATACCAAATATAGCCTAAAATACGTGGTACCTGGTTTCAGTCTGACAAGACAAAATACCGCTTACATTAGTAACTATAAAAGGTAGCAATCGAGTTAGCCATTAATACTACTTTCAGTTCATTAGTCATTTTCTCAGTGATTCCTGTTTGAAATTATGCCGCAGTTCTTGCTCAGGGCGCTGGCAACAACCGTAATAGGGTAAATCTAAATGTTCATGAAGAAAAATGTTCATGAAGCCAAATGTTTAATGCGAACGTTTTCTTTTCATTTACTGGTTGTTGATACAAAGGCCTACCGGTATTATATCGAATAATTCTTGGCGAAGGTTATAGGACATTTTGAAACTTTAATAAGGCAACTGTTCACCCCAGTCTTCATTGCTTGGGACTCTCAGAAGTGTCAAAGTCTTAAAAAAAAATAGTACAAGGAAGCATATGTGTGATTCATTCGACAGTACGATATTTTTTTTTTACTTTTATACATAAGATTTTATACATTATATTTTTTACATAAAATTTTATACATCAAATTCTAGCATACTGTTATCAAGGGTATATACGTTTTTTTGGGTATATAGTTTTTTCTTTGTTTAAATTATGCATGATTAAGCACGGAAAGAGAATTCACCGTTCTATATTATCTTATCATATGTTTTTTCATTATACAAAGGCCTTAAGAATAACCGTATGGTTATTAAAGAGACAAATTCTCTTTATCTTATCTAACAATGTCATTGATCTTTTTACGATAACGTGACTGATAAAGTGTTAAAATAAACAGGGCGTTGACTTTTGGATTTTACGTATATAACCCAGATTATTTCTCTTTTTTACTGGCTTCTAACGGCTAGTTTTACTTTAATTGAGGACCTAGACATAACCATCAAATGAAAAGTATCCGCATAAAGATGCTTTTCATCTGATATATGTTAAATTGTCCTTGCATACACGTAAGAATAACATCTATCGTCAAAGGCTGCATGGGTCCGGCATACCCGATGACAGCTGGAAGCTAGAACGAAACCCTTCTTCACCCCTCTGTCACAAACTCATCATGCTAGGAGTTTAGATCTGACGTCTCTGTCATCACCATGCTACCTCAAGTAATAAGTACATGTATGTATGTGTATATATGTATATATATACACACACACACACACACACACATATATATATATATATATATATATATATATATATATATATATATATATATATATATAATGTTAACTTTATCACATACACAATTGTTCTGTGCATTGGTACAATTGCTAACTGGACCTCATTCAGACTGGATGGTATCTAGTGGAGATATTTGTATGTATATGCATATATAAATATTCACAAATATCAACTCGTTGTGAAATGATATCCGTGGGTTAATATTTGTGATTAAAAAGAAAGTTACGCGTGAATAAGCGAAAAAAATTCATGTGTATATATATATATATATATATATATATATATATATATATATATATATATATATATATATATATATATATATATATATATATATATATATACATGTATATGAAATTTTTACACATATATTTATATACAATCATATATGTATGAATTATATATATACATATTCTATACATACTAATGAATAAGATGACGATTCCAATTCATTTTCATCTTTAAATTCCAGAAATTTTCGATATTAAGCGACATTTGTAGCTATGATTTTTTTTTTATGCATATATACAAATGAAAAATTATCTTTCTCCAGAAAATGACAAATTAGGAAGATGGGGGTGATTGACCTAATTTCACTAGGTGGAACTAAAAAAAAAAAAACTATGGTCTGAGCATATTAGGAGTTGATGAAGAGGCAGCTACAAACACGGGCTAATCCTTTCCTCTCGTATTTTCACGAGCAAAATCCGTGGGAGGGTAACGCCGTCAGTGCACCTCATGCGGTGCACTGTAGGCATTACTTAAGGTTCTTTGCAACGTGCCTTCGGCCCCTAGCTGCAACCCCTTTCGTTTCTTTAACTCCTTTCACATTCTCTTCCTTCCATCTTACTTTCCACCCTCTCCCAACTATTAATTCATAGTGCAACTGCTTTGAGGTTTTCCTCCTGTTACACCTTTTCAAACCTTTTACTGTCAATTTCCCTTTCAGCGTTGAATGACCTCATAGGTCTCAGAGCTTGGCCTTCGGCCTAAATTCTGTATTCAGTTCAACTCAGTTCAATTCAAATCACCAGCAAATGGTGGACGAAACCCCCCGCGGGCATCGCGCAGACCTTGAACACAGACCAGACTCCCCCGCCACGAGAGAAATTCAATACCTGACGACGGAGAGCCCGACGCAACGAAAGCAGGGAACAATTGACTGCGTGCATGAATGCACACTTCAGTCTTGATTACATCTGTTGCGTTCGTCCCGATTTTCGAAAACACTCCGGATATTGGAGCCGACAAAACTCGACTCGGAGAAAACAGCGGCTGGGTCAGGCAGCCTCACTTTAAAGCCCCGTGTTATAAAATGGATGAATAAATGCACTTCATGAATATTTGGGGCTAAGTAAAGGGACTGTGCTCGGAGGGGTCACGTCGAGTCAGTAGTCCTTCTCTCTCTCTCTCTCTCTATTCTTCTTTTTTAATCTGCACTTTATTTTTTATCATATCATACGACACACTATTTTTTGATGTTGTAATTAATCAGCCCCTCTTTCTCGCTCTCTCTCTCTCTCTTTGTTCTTCTTTTTTAATCTGCACTTTATTTTTTATCATATCATATGACAAACAATTTTTTGACGTAATTAATCATCCTCTCTCTCTCTCTCTCTCTCTCTCTCTCTCTCTCTCTCTCTCTCTCTCTCTCTCTCTCTCTCTCTCTCTCTCTCTCCTTCTTCTTCTTCTTTAATTTCTACTTTACTCTTAATGATATCATACGACAAAATTTTTTTTTATGTTTATAACCCTGGCAGCTGTCAACCCAGATAACTTGTAATTAATCAGCCTTTTCTCTCTCTCTCTCTCTCTCTCTCTCTCTCTCTCTGTTCTTCTTCTTTAATTTGTACTTTATTCTTGATGATATCATACGACAAATTTTTTATGTTTATATCCCTAGCAGCTGTCAACCCAGATAACTTATAATTACTCTCTCTCTCTCTCTCTCTCTCTCTCTCTCTCTCTCTCTCTCTTCTTCTTCTTCTTCTTCTTCTTCTTCTTCTTTAATTTGTGCTTTATTCTTGTTCATATCATACGACAAATTTTTGTTTTGTTTTGTTTATGACCCTAGCAGCTGTCATCCCCGATAACTTGTAATTAATCAGCCTCTCTCTCTCTCTCTCTCTCTCTCTCCAGCACGGCATCTGATTCTTGATGTGCAGCTCTCTCTGCCTCTCTCTCTCACTCCTGTAGATCAAGCAGGCCTTATGCCAGCACGGGCTCTTGTTACTAGCTCTGCCTGTGAGGACCTAGCCTGACCCTCTGTTCCTCTCTATCATATTATGGCGAATTTACGGGCGGGGACAAGTCAGGAATATCTTTATGAAATCAATTAGGAATTCAAAAGACATTTAATTGTGGTGGAATCTGAAAGCCAATAAACTGTTTGTAATGGAATCCAACAGTCAGTAATGTGTTTTAAGAGGATTCAAAAGACACTGGGAATCCAAATGTCGTTGGTTTCCAGCGTGTGTATCTATAAATTAGTGGTATATTTTTTAGGGAGCCCAGACGTTAGTACCATGCCTGCATAGTGGTAGCTCCAAATCAGTGACTCGCTTCTATGGGAATACAATAAACAGCTAATTGTTTGTCTGGGAATCCAACAGACAGTCACATGTTCGGATGGGAATTCAATCCCATTCTTTTTTTTTTTATATCAACGTCATGAATAAATAAATAATTTTTTAAAGAAATATATAAATTGAGGGTAAGGTAGGAATTGCCATGGAAAATAATTTACATGCTGGAGATCAGTTAGGCCTCCTTCGATCACTAATTTAGGCCCAAGGCCAAACCGCTGGGACCTATGAGGTCGTTCAGCGCTGAAAAGGAAACTGACAGTGAAAGATTTGAAAGGTGTAACAGGAGGAAAACCTCAAAGCAGTTGCACTATGACTCAATTATTAGGAGAGGGTGGAAAGTAAGATGGAAAAAGAGAATATGAAAGGAGGTACAGTGAAAGGAGCGTAAACGATCGCCTATCCTAACATAGTTCTAGAATAAACGGGGAAAGTATTCTTTATGCAATAACTACAAGTACGGTACCTGTTTTAACAATATTCTCTGATACACTAAAAATTCATTCTATGCAGGAAAAGTATAGAAATACATACCCATCCTAACAAAACTATAACACACATACAGTCTATATCTCCCACAAACACAGTGTACCGTTGAATGATTGATTGATTGATTATGTCTATTAAAACAGGCGTCGCAACATTTTGGTTATTGACGCCGTAATAAATGCAAATAGAAAACAAAAAATAAATAACTGTTAAAAAAAGGATTTCATATAAAAATATCTAAAAATACTTATAAAAACATATATATGTATATTATCACATTTGTTCGAATATATTATCAATGCTTACATATACTGTATATGTATAATCTAAATTTTGTCAAATGATTTCAGGCTAAACAAAACGCCATGACACGTGAACTCAGCGCCTTGCACGTATCCAGAGAGGAGAGGAGACAATGAAGATCCACCTCCTCCTCCTCCTCCTCCTCCTCCTCGTCTTGCATCTGATTGTGCGTCTTACGTTTCGATGGTCGCCATGAATGAAAGCAATCTCACAACCTCATTTCACAGGAGACTGGATGGGAAAATCTACGTGGGGGGAGGATCAGAAGGTAAAGCTGGTGGGGAAGGGGGAGGGGTCAGAAGGTAAATGGTATGGGGTCAGAGGGTAAAGGGTGTGGGGTAGGGGGAGAGGTTCAGAAGGTAAAGGGGTGGGTTAGGGCGAGGGGGTCAGAAGGTAAAGGGGTGGGGTAAGGCGAGGGGTCAGAAGGTAAAAGGGGTGTGGGTAAGGGGAAGGGTCAGAGGTTAATGGGGTGGTGTAGGGGTCAGAGGGAAGGGGTGGGTTAGGAGGAAGGTTAAAGGGGGGGGGTAGGGGAAGGGTCAGATGGTAAATGGGGTGGGACAGGGGATGGGTCAGAAGGTAAAGGGGGTGGGATAGGGAGGGGTCAGAGGGTAAAGGGGTGGGGTGGGAGGAGGGGTCAGAAGGTATAGGGGTGGGGTTGGGGAGGGGTCAGAAGGTAAAGGGGTGGGGTTGGGGAGGGGTCAGAAGGTTAGGGGTGGGGTAGGGGGAGGGTCAGAAGGTAAAGGGGTGGGTTGGGGGAGGGTCAGAGGTAAAGGGGGGTGGGGTAGGGAGGGGGAAGGTCAGGGAGTGGGGTAAGAGGGTTGGGGTCAGAGGGGTCAGAAGGGGGGTGGGGTAGGGGTCAAAGGTAAAGGGGCTGGGGTAGGGGAGAGGTCAGAAGGTAAAGGGTGTAGGATCAGAACATCCTTGGGTCAGACGGTAAAGGGAAGTGACCCATGTGACAGCATTTCATTGGAATTTTCCCTTCTGAGTGAATAATAATAATAATAATAATAATAATAATAATAATAATAATAATAATAAAGTAATTTAACTTCCTCTGCTGCCACTAATTATCAAAGTATTTTTAGAAGCCGTTTAAACATCCACAGATATGACAACAAGCGCAGCTTATGACTTCACAGCGTCCGCACAAGTTTTTCCTTGGCAGAGATAATAACAAATATATCACACCTGACCACATCCACCCCGTAATTAAGTACTAAAAAACCCTGTGGGACGAAAGAATACCAATCAAAACGAAAGACTCTCTCTCTCTCTCTCTCTCTCATGAATGGTTACAGGAAATATACAGTGAGTACGTAGGTACTGTATGTTTGGTTGAGTGCGCTTGCGCTTTTGAGTGCTCACACAAACACACAACACACACAAACGTTTGTCACGGAAAATTTGACACAAGTGGACAGCAATCCCTCTCCCTTAAAAGGTGAAGTTAATAGAATAGAGCGAAAAATGCTACTTTCTTTGGTGCTATAATAGTATTACTGTCGTTGCCTTTACCTTCTGATTAGCGTTTGAGTCCACACGCACAAATATATATCTATATGTATATATGTATGTATGCAGTATTCATATGTGCATACGTAAATCACGGGTAAATAACAATGAGTGCATAAGTACATATTGTCTCCTATTTATATACATTTATATATGTATGTATATATATATATATATATATATATATATATATATATATATATATATATATATATATATATATATACATACATATTAACTTTATTACATACACAATTGTTCTGTGCATTAGTACAATTACTAACAGGACCTCAATCAAACTGGATGGTATCTAGTGGAGGTATTTATTCAAAAAAGTTACAAGCTTTCCAGGACAACCAGTCCTCATTCTCAAGTACCTTCCTAGCAGGCATTTCGTAATACCTATGAAGGGTTAGCTCCGTTAAAATTCATCACATGACACAAAAGGCAAACATTTAATTTTAATCCTCAGTCAGTAACTCACTGTCCTTCACTAGATCCTAAGAGTCCTTAATTAAGAGTTTCTCGAAAGCTTTCAAGCAAAGATGGTCACGTGACGGAGCTCATGCACCGACTGCATCTGGCCTTCGTAGATGGTCACCTATCCACGCACTTACCATAGTCAACTCGGCTTAATAACATGCTAGAAGACCGTGAGTGTAACCTAAATGACAAATGAAGCACTCTGGGTGCATTACTGAGTCCTCGGGACTCACAACAACAAATGATCGACTAGTTAATTTATCGAAATGGTTTCGCAACAGCATGAAAGATCACCGACGATAATAATAACTAATATTAACTCGAGGATCTGCGTCACCTGAAGGAGAGTTCACCAGACGGCGCAAGCGCAGTCTGCCGTCGCCCGTTATAGGCGATACAAGACGAGACAACGCTCCCGACTGACACACCATACAAGATTGACGAGCTCGGCGAGAATAGGTAATGCCTGCCTCATGCATAGGTCACTGACGAATGTATGCAAGTCGTTCATTTTCGCTGTCGATGACCGTGGTCGCTGTGACGCCAGTTTGTCAGTCCAGATCGATCAATCAGAATGCGGCGTTAGCTTTTTCGTTCCGGCTGCAAAATATCTATTTCTTATCCGTCCCTCTTCGGGATTTTGAACTGGATATAGGATTTAGGCCAAAGGCCAAGCACTGGGTCCTATGAGGTCATTCAGCGCTGAAACGGAAATTGACAGTAAAAGGTTTGAAAGGTGTAACAGGAGGACAACCTCGCAGTTGCACTATGAATCAACTGTTAGGAGAGGGCGGAAATAAGATGGAAGAAAGAGAATATGAATGGAGGTACAGCAAAAGGAATGAAAGGGGTTGCAGCTATGAGCCGAAGGGACGCTGCAAAGAACCTAAGTAATGCCTACAGTGCACCGCATGAGGTGCACTGACGGCCTTTGGAATGTTGGTCTCATGCCACGAATGCCTCTCCATTTTTTCCCCTTTTTCGGTAGGATTAATACAAAGTCCATTTCGTTTAACCAGTCCAAAGGTCCTCACCAGGCCTCTTACTCCCTCTCACACCTTACCGCACTTAAGGGAACCTTTAGGCAACCGCGCGTCCTGGCATAAGGCCAACCAATCACCACAGACGGCTTCATACCATCCTACGGTCAGAAACGCCACCTTATAAGATATCAGTAATCCTTTGCTCGCTCATTTACTCACACTCACTTGTTTCCTTCTACTGCTTATCCACGGAAATCTATCCCTGCTTCCGTTCTCCTCGATTCTCATAACCTTCCATTTTACAAGCGGCAGTCTTATCGCCTTATTTGCTTATTCCCAATAGCCTGTGGTTAATAATAGAGCATTTGTTTGATGATCCCGTTCGTCACGGCATTAAAAACAGCAATAATAATAATAATAATAATAATAATAATAATAATAATAATAATAATAATAATAATAATAACGCAATACGACGATGGCTATTTCTTGCTTTCTCAATGCAACTGGGCAGAAAATTCATGTGACTGCAGTGAGTTTTAACAAATTACAGCTTTCATTATCAAAAACATACTATCTGGGCCAGCCTTATTAGGGTCAAGTATTTTAACTCAGAGGTCTGGTTAAACTATAATAACTGGATTATGTGCATTCAGTTTTAGCAAGAGACACCCTTATAGCTATGAAAATTACAAGGTTCATACTTATTCTTCTTCATACCAATCATTTATTTTTGAGGTAATTTAATCTAAATCATTGTGGCAACGTTTCAGATAGACCAGTGGGCGAGAGGCAATTATTGGGGCTTGAAAACAAGGCCACTTTATATCTTAACCACGTCTGTTGGAGGTTGGCTGAGCTTACCTTCCGCCATCGACCCTTGAGAGAGAGAGAGAGAGAGAGAGAGAGAGAGAGAGAGAGAGAGAGAGAGAGGTGGAAGTGTCCTCTCCAATTAAATTCCCCTAAATAGAAGTTACTTTCTTCTAACGTTACCAGAGAGGCGGCCGACCAGTCAGCTGTTTTTGACAGGTCACCATTCTGCATCTCGAAACTCCGATAAATCAACTTACGAGCAGAGAATCGATTATTTCCGTGTCTTCTCATCACTGAAAACAGAATTTACGCCAAAGGCCAAGCACTGGGACCTATGAGGTCACTCAGCGCTGAAACGGAAATTGACAGCAAAAGGTTTGAAAGGTGTAACAGGAGGAAAACCCGCAGTTGAACTGTGAATCAGTTGTTAGGATCCAGTAAAAGGAACGAAAGGGGTTGCAGTTCAGGGCGGAAGGGGTGCTAAAAAGAGCCTTAAGTAATGTCTACAGTGCACCGCATGAGGTGCACTGACGGCACTACACCCCTACGGGAGTCTTCTCATCATGACCTCATTTGGCAAAGATGAAAATCATCTGGACATGACAGTAGCATTTAAATTAGTCGCTACTAAACAAAACAAAAAAAACATATGCACTCACACTGTCACCCTTTCTTTGATAAGAAATGGGTGCCAATAAAATAACTAATGATTCGTCTGGCATTCTCAATGGAGAGAAATAGACGGATTTGACTTTGGCATGTGTACCTAAAGTTCTTTTGATACAAAAAGGACAGTGAATAACCTCGTGCTGTTAGCAACAGAATAGGAAAACTAGACTGGGTAGAGACAAATATATTTCATAGAAGAACCTTTTAACGAAAATTAACTATGCAACATCAAAATACATGTTGCCTTGTCGAACTTTAAAACATGGTAATCGAATCATGCATTAATGCGTAGACAAAAAAAAAAGACTCACTTAAAGAGCTGACAAAAGACGAGCACTGGAGTATACACAATGTCGATCGGTAGATCTGGCCCGTAAGTCGACGGTACAAGCTCAACGGTCGATCGACTTGCACAGCTGACAAACAACGAGCATTGGAGTATACAATGTCGATCGGTAGATCTGGCTCATAAGTCGACGGTCGATCGCCTGCTGTCTTTTATTTTTCATAGCCAACAAAATGAGCCGTAAATTAACCCATCTTCAATCTAAGGCGCCATGTCCTACATGACCAGGCGTATAGGCTTAACCCGACAGGCGATCGATCGATGGGCCAAAACAGCTGACGGCGCGGTATGTAACTGTCATGTTAAAGTGACAACTACGTCTGAGCATAATTCACGAACTGGAAAATGGAAGGGGTTTCTGGATACTGTCACTTCAAGACGTCCTGTCTCCTTTTCTAAGTGTCATCTCTTTAGTGTACAGAAGAGAAGATGTTTTTGTACCGATTTTTATTAGTTTTGTGTAAAGGAAAACTATTGTGCCGGCTTTGTCCGTCCGTCCGTACTTTTTCTGTTCGACCTCAGATCTTAAAAGCTACTGAGCCCTGAGGGCTGCAAATTGGTATGTTGATCATCCACCCTCCAATCAACAAACATACCAAATTGCAGCCCTCTAGCCTCAGTAGTTTTTATTTTATTTAAGGTTAAAGTTAGCCATAATCGTGCTGCTGGCAACGATATAAGATAGGCCACCACCGGGCAGTGGTTAAAGTTTCATGGGTCGCGGCTCATATGGCATTATACCGAGACCACCGAAAGATACATCCATTTTCGGTGGCCTTGATTATACACTGTAGCGGCTGTACAGAAAACTCGATTGCGCTGAAGAAACTGCGGCGCATTTTTTACTTCATTTTAGATAATCTCGCTTCCTGTTCACTGTGGCCTTTGGCCTCGAACGTTGTGGGTTTTATTAACTACTTTGTATATAAATAAATATATATACCTAATTTTTCTTAAACTCGTAGGGTGACACGTGAGGATGCTTATGGAATAGTTAACTCCAAAATATTGGCACAAGGCCTGACACCTTTAAGGTGTTAATTATTGCGTCATCTGACTCATAATAGCACTTTGAATACTTTTTCTGACACCTGTTAGCACTTCAAAACTTAACATCTTTAAGGTGTCGCGAGAATGTGTTTTATGACTTCAAGCACCTTATCACCAAAGTTGCACTAAGCAGTTAATACCTTTTCACAATGATACAGGACTTGAGTCATACGTATTCGGTATGAGGATACTGAATTGAATTGAATTTAATATAGAATTTAGGCCAAAGGCCAAGCACTGGGACCTATGACGTCATTCAGCGCTAAAACGGAAATTGAGAGTAAAAGGTTTGAAAGGTGTAGCAGGAGGAAAACCTCAAAGCAGTTGCACTATAAATCATCAATCATTAGGAGAGGTTGGAAAGTAAGATGGAACAAAGAGAATATGAAAGGAGGTACAGTAAAAGGAACGAAAGGGGTTGCAGCCAGGGGCCGAAGGGACGCTGCAAAGAACTTAAGTAATGCCTACAGCACACCGCATGAGGTG
>NC_089755.1:53026797-53069297 GCF_040412425.1 Macrobrachium rosenbergii | reverse complement strand
AAGTTACGGCTCTGGTACGTACCAAGTTAAAACGACCCCGAGCCACCTCTGACACTGCGTCACAGTACTGTTTGTAGAACCAAGTAGGCAATATTTGTTATTTTTTTCTTCCGCGGTACAAAATTTATGCCACACTTGTTTGTCAAGGCAACGTCATCTTAGCATGAACATGGACGGATTGACTTTGTGACTAAGAGTATTGCATAGGACGACCGACGGTTGAAATCTATAGATTCTCAATGGAGTTCATTATGTTTACGCACTGTGAGACTGAGGAGTTAAGAAAGCTGAAAGTTACATAAATTTTCAGTGAGAAATGTCAAGTTAATTCTACAGTCAGTTCCTAAGTCATTCAGAATACTGTTTTTGTTTCTATGATAACATGGTCAAGCTTCCCAGCAGTTACGGTATGAATGTGGCACCGAAAAGTGCCTTAAAAAAAAAACACACGATCATTAAGGTGGCACTTAGTGAAACAGGCGTGAGAGGGTATAGTGCGCGCAGGAATGGGAAGGGAAAAGGAGTGCAGCGTCAGAAAGACTCTGAGGATGGATGGAAGGATCCTGATGTGTTAATGCAATGATTATTTGGATAAGAGTGGGTGCAGAATAGAATACAGAGTTTAGGCTAAAGGCCAAGCGCTGGGACCTATAAGGCCATTCAGCGCTAAAACGGAAATTGACGGTAAAAGGTTTGAAAGGTGTAACAGGAGGAAAACCTCGCAGTTGCAAGGGTGGAAAGTCAGATGGAAGAAAGAGAATATGAACAGAGGTACAGTAAAAGGAATGAAAGAGGTTGATGGAAGAGAAGGGACGCTGCAAAGACCACGTGAGGTGCAATGAAAGTAATGGAAGAGTGGGTGTAGTAAGTGAAAAGGTTGTATGGGTCAAGACTGGAAAAGATTGACTGAGTGAAAGCTTTTTTGAAAGGGTCTGCATCTGTTAGGCAATGCATATGGAAAATATGAAAGGGTGGTTGTGCTAAGTGATTTTGATGCAAAGCTTACAACGAACATGACACTGTTTGTAGGTATGGAGTTCTTGGGGTATAAATGAAAATGCAAAGCATCTTGTGGAAATGTATCTGAAAATGGGCTTGTTTTTTGGTAATACATGATTTCATAAGAACTGACAGAGAAGAAATGCAGAGGGCGTTTAGGATGTACAGAACAGAAAATGAAAATGTTGAGAATGATTAAACAGTTTTTTTATGACGGAAATGAAGCATGTTTTAGAATACGCAGAAAGCAGAGTGGCTGGTTTGGTGTAAAAATGTGCTGCCACAAGAGTTTATTGTCTTGATGCGTGCTTAATTTACTAATGGATGGAGTGATGGAAGAAATCACAGGAAGGCCAATAAAGGGAGGCACAAAGTTGGGGGCTAAGAAAATGGGTCATGACTGGAATGTGGTATGGATGATTTGCAGTGTACAGTACTGTGCATGTATGTTTGTATGTATATATACTGTGCTTGTATGTTTGTATGTATATATACTGTGCATGTATGTTTGCATGTATATATACTGTGCTTGTATGTTTGTATGTATATATACTGTGCATGTATGTTTGCATGTATATATACTGTGCTTGTATGTTTGTATGTATATATACTGTGCAAGTATGTTTGTATGTATATATACTGTGCTTGTATGTTTGTATTTATATATACTGTGCATATATGTTTGTATGCATATATAACGAAATATGTATAAATTATGGATGAGCAAATACAATATGAATGGCATTCATTAAAAAAAAAAAATTCTATTCATTCTCCTTTACAGAGAAAACATTCATCATTAACGTTCTCATTTCTAGTAAGGCAAAGAGCTCTCGGCTACCTAATCTATCAGTCCTAAGTAAATATTCAGTGCATATTTACACGGAGTGCACACGCTTCCAGAAATACATCTGAAAATCATGTCAAGTTAAACCAAACTTGCAGGGTATTATTTCAGTAAACAGATACGTTTGCTAAACCCGGTGATCGGATGGATAAAAATACAATATATTTTCATGGGTCCCTTGTTTGTAATCAATTTCAAATCGTAATTGTACAATCATGACTTCTATTTTTGGAATGCTAATAAATATTCAAGAGCGTATATATATATATATATATATATATATATATATATATATATATATATATATATATATAAGATTTCCTTTCACTTTGACCAATATCCATATATATATATTGAACCACCGCAGCTTTTACTTTAACAATCAAGTACATAACTGACACCTTAAGAAAGCAAATACAGAATGGGTTTTTCAGGAAAATGGTTTAACGGTTTCCGCAGAAACCATCAGACTTAGGACTCTTGCAGGTAAGGCGAGGTTGGTACACCACCAGATAATCATATTACCATTTCCGATAATACTCCAGTTGACTAACTACCTGGTACCCACAGAGGTGAACAGACACGCACTTAAACCAAAAATGTAGGAAACTCAGGCACTGATCGTCAGGCGGTAGAACTTCGAGTCACAAAATGAAGAAGAATATCACTAGACCTAGACTCTGTCTCCCTTCCATATGAGAAAGTCTATCAGAATGAGACACAAACTTCGCAGACTTCCGGAAAAGAAAATGAGCAAAACGTAGGATTTTTTTAAAGAAGGGAACGAGACGAAGCTAGAGGGAAAAGAAGAGGCCTGTGATCTTCCGGTCGTTTCCTTTAAAACAAAACGCAGACGAACGAGAACCGCACAAGCCTCGTGTCTCGCTGCCAAATGAGAAAGTCCATCAGACTGAGAAATATGCTCGACAAAATTCTGGGAGAGAGAAAGCAGGCGAACAAAGATAGTTTTAAAGAGTGGGAGCAGGATATAAGCGTACAGACACGAAGTCTGGGATCTTGGCCGATTTTCAGATATAAAAACTGTAATTATGGCACAAACAAAAAAGACTTAAGACTTAAAAAGAATGTTTGGAAGGAACTGTCGTTAATACTACGTAACCAGTGTTCAAGTTAAAAACATCGTTTCTTAATTATCTGTGCATATAATATGATAATTTATCGGTTTTTGAGCATAGAAATGAATGCAACCCTTGAAAACAAACCATTTCCCAAATACACCGTAACAACTTTCTGGAGGAGTACACATGACAATTGGCTAGTCTGATTTACACTTGTTTGGACGATTACTAGTGAATCATGACTGACAGTAACATGTTCATCTAAGAGTAGATCTCATGATCCGAGATCAGCAACGTGGAGCCTAGCCTCGTATGGGGGTAGGGCCGTCACTGCATCTCACGCAATGCACTCTAAGCATTACTTATGGTTCTTTGCAGCGTCCCTTCGGCCCCTAGCTGAAACCCCAGTCATTCCTTTCACTATAACTCCATTCATATTTCTTTCTTCCATCTTACTTTCCATCCTCTCCTAATAATTGTTTCATAGTGCAACTGCGAGGTTTTCCTCCTTTTACACCTTTAAACCATTTTACTGTCAATTTCCCTTTCAGCGCTGCATGACCTAATAGGTCCCAACGCCTCTGGCCTAAATTTTATAACCCATTCTAACGTGGAGTCTTGTCAACACATGGGTTGGTTACCACAGTATCTATACTTAGCAACTTGCAAATGACTCCCAGGAGTCTAGTGAATGAAGATATGGTTCACAGAAAAACAAAAATGCAATATGGCCGCGGTACCAGAACCCGGGATTGACTTGGTACTAGGGGAAGAAGTACTGGGTTACATAAAAAAAAAGTTAGGCTAGGTAGGAGTGTTCAGGGCAGGTTAGGTTGGGCGATTTAAACTAAGCGAAATGCATCATCTAACGTTAACCTTGTATTACATCTACCTGGACTATGAATTAGGAATTAAATTTCCACAAGGGACGATCTTTAGACCCTTTCAGTGTGGTAGACCTGACATGCACCAACAGTGGCAGCCTTATCCTTTTCAAGGTGCATTACTTTTATGATGTCTACGATCTAGAGTTAAAAATGAAATCTATAAGCCTAGCTTTTCCTTATTACTCTTATGATGTCTACGATCTAGAGTGAAAAATGAAATCTATAAGCCTAGCCTTTCCTTAGTTTTATTCAGTAGCCTACCATTGCATATTTGAAATGTTAACATACGTCAAAGGAAATGCCTATCAACAATTAAATAAATGTTATTTACCTTGAAACTTTGGCGTTCCATGGTCGAAAATGTCAAATAATCAGCTACGTCTGCTGTTTCAATGTCCGCCGAAATCTTTCGGTAGCTTCCCAACCACGGTTCTTCAAAGACTATTTTGGCTGTGGTTCGTTTGTTATGTTTTGTTGACTCGTGCCATGTTGATTTTATGGGGGTTCCTTCAAGTACAGCCCTGGCCCAGTAACAAGACTTGCGGGTTCTCCTGTGTTGATTCTTCAGCTGCGACATTTTACACAAGGGTTTAGAATATCGACATGAAAAAACGTAAGTATTAATTCATGACTTTTAAGCGTCAATACTTAGAAAGAAAGATCTTGAAGCCAGGCCTATACTTCGCAAATGCAGTCCAACTCTCTCCCATACCAGTGCACTTTTCTTTCAAAGAACGTCAGAACCATGTTTTTATTTCGCATAAACCTTTCAGCATCCGTTATCACGGGTAAGCTGTTCAGAGTAACGGAAAATGCATTGCTTTTCAACTGATGAGAACTGGTGAAGCCGCTGAACCCTCTGGCCAACCATCCGTCACTCACCGGGGTTTTTATTTCACAGCTGCCAGGCGTATGATGTCCCAAGTTAGCAATTAGTCTGTCTCGATAACGAAACACGTTACAAGGGGATGAAATAAAACGTTTGATGTCATGTGACATAATTATAACGTCACTGGGAGCACTTTATTTTCCAAAGCACATACTTACTGCGTTGACAGAAATCTTCAGAAAATTGCATTTATTGATCTGAGAGCATACAGTATTATTATCATTATTATTATTATTATATTATTATTATATTATTAACTGGTAAAGATTCCCATTCCAGGAAAAGGAGAATAACTTTAAACTTATGTCATTTAAAAAAAAAAAGCAAAGGCAGAATATTTTATTGATTTCTTAGACTGAGAGAGGGTGGGAATGAGAAATTCAGTGGATGTAAGTTCATCGTTACATGACAAACAATGTTCACTTCGCGTATTATATCATGATAAATAAATATATATATATATATATATATATATATATATATATATATATAAATATATATATATATATATATATATATATATATATATATATATATATATATATATACACACTAAATTTTTGGGCAAAACCAAAGCCTCGTTTTGTTTTAGACTTCCCCTATTTGTCAAATGACACAAGTGAATTTCGACATATACGAAAGTCCTGTTTTGTTCTACGGTATATGTTACACGAACTCTGACTCAGAAGTTGTTGAACTAATTCTCGCAAGGGGGTACTTTAATGGTGAAAAGGATGACAAGTAAAAATGGTGGATCAGAATATTCCAAGAAGGCTAGAGCACGTGGAAATATGGCAAGCAAAAGGTTGATGAAAAGACTGTATAACTCGGAAGTATTTGAACCAAGGACTAGAGGGTAGATGGCGTGGAAAAGGTATTGGAAAGGAAGCACAAGAGTGCTCAAGACAGAGGTGAATGGTTCTGTATGTGTAGGTGTGTGTGTGTGTGTGTGTTTGTGTATGTTTCTGTGTACTATAAATCCTCCGTGTCCTCACCTCGCTCCATAAAATAGCGTCTGGGAATACAATATATCCGCTTTATAAGAGATACAAACATTATTATTGTCGACGCGTTTTTCCGCTCTGATACCAACGTAATTTCAATAGCCTCTTCTGAGAATTTTCTTTTAGACCTTAAAGAGAAACGAAGCATGGAGCCTGATGGTGAAGTGACGCTTTCCGCAGATTAGCACGTTTGCGATAAGGATTATGCGCATTTGCGCGCGCGGAGGAGTATGTGAAAGTGTGTGTGGGTGTGTGAGTCTATGCTTAAGTAGTACTATGAGGGAACATGGAAAAAGATCGAACCATTTTTTGTATGTATGTATATATATATATATATATATATATATATATATATATATATATATATATATATATATATATATATATATATATATAGAGAGAGAGAGAGAGAGAGAGAGAGACTTACCCCAGCCAAAAAATCCCTTGTTACATAACACACCTGCTAGCTAATATGCTCCCACATATATTAATAAATAAAAACCCACCTGTTAACCTCTCTCACGAAGACTCCCAGCAGTATATAACTTCATTAACTCGGCCGAGCTTTAAGGCTCTACGCTCAGTTGCTGCTGAAAACGCGGATGCAAAGCTCAGCTTTAGTACGGCGAAAACATCCTTTGGAAAGAAAGCTTGCTCCATAAAAGAAGTATAAACCAGGTGACTGACAGGACTGTCCACTCAGAGAGACACTCCGACCAGCTTGTTGGTTGTATTCAATTCTGGCGTGATCATATATATATATATATATATATATATATATATATATATATATATATATATATATATATATATATATAATATAATTATGTGTGTGTGTGTGTACACATACTCTTCTTTAACTTTTTTGGAAGCTCACTTCAAAAACTTATTTGCTTTCGATTTGTTCTGTGAGAATATACGTTTATTGTGAATAATAATAATAATGATAATAATAATAATGGTTATTATTATTATTGTTATTTTTTTATTATTGTTATTCAAATGGAAATTCGGTACACAACTCCATGTAGAATATGCAGAAATATATATACTCCGCGTCTACATGCCGATGCCACTTTAAGCAGCCTTGCATCCCCTCACTACCTTATTGAAAGCATCAACATCGCCCGAACCAGGAAGACTCTGCTCCACAGTTATGCAGCCAAAGGAAATAAAAAAAAAGAGAGAAAACCTACGTAATTCTGTCGGTCTATGGGGACCAGCGCGACCTCTCTCTCTCTCTCTCTCTCTCTCTCTCTCTCTCTCTCTCTCTCTCTCTCTCTCTCTCTCTCTCGCTATCGGCTCCTCGTGATTTCCCATAGCTCTGATGACACTCCTTTCGCCCGTGACGCCATAACAACGCACCTTCAACATTTTTTTTGCCCGGGCCGAAAACATCCTTTGGAAAGAAAGGCATAAAAGAAGCAGGACCAGCTTGTTGGTTGTCCACGCCCTGCCGGAACATCTAATTATATAGAGCAATTAATCAAAACAGGTATCCGGTTATCCATCCGCTCAAAGTTTACATCTAGTACAGACCTTGCCCGCGCGCACGTGACGCGCCGACGGTTAAAAATACGTCATGAGAAATAAACCTGTTGCTCTGGTGTTCCGGCCGCCGGGCTGGCAAAAAAATGTTGAAGGCCGTTGTTATGGCGTCACGGGCGAGTTTTGCCTAGGCACGTGCGCGCGGGCAGAGAGGTCTGGTCCCCATAGACTAGATGTAAACTTTGCATAACGCGGATGGAGTCCTGGTTCGGGCGGTGTTGATACTTTCAATATATACGGATAGGGTGTGCATTTTGATTAATTAGACGCAGAGTTGTGGAACTTTAACTCACGTATATAATTAGGTTTTTATGACAGTAATATTAGGTTCAAGAGCACATGCAAATTTAGAATTATTTGTGGACGCACATGCACACACGGATAAAGAACTTGGTACACCATACACATTTAGATGATTTTCATATATACACAAATGTATATTCATTGCATGCGTGGACTTGTAGAAATAATAATAATAATAATAATAATAATAATAATAATAATAATAATAATAATAATAATAATAATAACTTTAATTCAGCTAGGGGCCATTTATAAATGCAGATTGATTTATTATAATAATTATTTTATTTTCCTTCAGGCCCATATACAAATTCAGCAGGTTTGTTAAAAAAAGATACAAAACGCTTGTCATTCGTAAGCATACAAAAAAAAAAGCGCTCGTATTCGGGAAGATTCATAATGATAATAATAAAAATTGATTTTATTTCATTTCAGGATCACGTGCAAATTCACCTAAGCGTAGGTTGGTGGTGTCTGCACACACACAGCAGCAATGCTTTCATGCACGTCCACGCTGATAGAGGCTTTGCTTGCGTACACATGCACACGTTTTATGCAACATAAATTTGCAAACCTAAAGATGAGTTAAACACACATATATAGGCCTATATAGATGTTTTAAAACACGTACACTCAAAGAGGTCTTGCTTGCGTGCATACAAATAACTGAATTCTCGAAGAATGCGTGTGTGTATACGTTCATAAAAGCATACAAAAAGTAATTTTCAGTTTCTGAATTGAATATAGAATTTAGGCCTGAGGGCAAGCACTGGGACCTAAGAGGTCATTCAGTGCTGAAACGGATATTGATAGTAAAATTGTATGGAAGGTGTAACAGGAGGAAAACCTCGCAGGTGCGCTGTGAATCAATCGTTAGGAGAGGGTAGAAAGTAAGTGGGAAGAAAGTGAATACGAAAGGAGGTACAGTTAAAGGAACGAAAGGTATGCATAAAGTGAAACATACCAATATTATGTTTCTTGACGATTTCCATGCCGGCTCCCACCCACGTAGCAATTAAGCGCATAAATATTGGTACGAATAAATAAATACGTGTGTAAACAGAACACAAAAAAAATAAATTTTACCTGCAGAAATAAGGTAGCGAAGAACGACGAAAAAAAAAAAAGTTATTTGCGGTTTGTATTTTTATATAACAAGGGAAATCATCTCTGCACTTGCTGCCGATGAAAATTCAAAGAAATGTGAACTTGCAACCTCCCTTGCATTTCTCTCATTCGCAACCCCACCCTCTTCCCCTCCCCAATTCCCGTCCCCCTCCCCGAGTGCACCCCTTCCATTCTAAGATCGTCGTTTTTATTACCGTTTGACCTTTCATTGATTCTCTGCAGATTAAACGCAGGTGCTCCAGGTTTCAGCGACGGGTGTCCCCATATCGAGGGTGTCCCCACTTCGAGGGTGTTCCCATATCGAGGGTGTTGCCACTTCGAAGGGTGTTCCCACATCGAGGGTGTCCCCACACCGAGGGTGTTACCATGTCAAGGGTGTTCCCATATCGAGGGTGTTCCCACTTCGAGGGTGTTCCCACACCGAGGGTGTTACCATATCAGGGGTGTTCCCATATCGAGGGTGTACCCACACCGAGGGTGTTCCCATATCGAGGGTGCTCCCACATCGAGGGTGTCCCCACTTCGAGGGTGTTCCCACATTGGGGGTGTTCCCACATCGAGGGGTGTCCCCATATCGAGGGTGTCCCCACATGGAGCGTGTTCCTTTATTGAGGGTGTTCCCATAACCAGGGTGTCCCCACTTCGAGGGTGTTCCCATATCGCGGGTGTTCCCACATCGATGGTGTTCCCATAACGAGGGTGTCCCCACTTCAAGGGTGTTCCCATATCAACAGTGCCCCCATATCGAGGTTGTCCCCACACCGAGGGTGTTCCCACATCGAGGGTGTCCCCTTATCAAGGCGCTGTGCGTATCCGCTTCTGAATTTCACGCTGCAGTTCAGGACTAATTATTGCGAGAGCATTAGTTCATATCATTTGCAAAAC
Source organism: Macrobrachium rosenbergii (assembly GCF_040412425.1). Classification (NCBI taxonomy): domain Eukaryota; kingdom Metazoa; phylum Arthropoda; class Malacostraca; order Decapoda; family Palaemonidae; genus Macrobrachium; species Macrobrachium rosenbergii. The sequence continues at coordinate 53,059,728 of NC_089755.1, read as the reverse complement.
GGAAGAAAAAAAAATAGAATAAATAAGAAAGAGAATAAATAAGAAATAACAGCATTCATAAGTGTATATACACAATCAATACGAAATGAAGGTAAATGTATCTAATACAAGTCATCAACATCTAATTACATTGTTATTTAATTATGTTTGACAACAGTGATCTCTGAGTCTAGTGGTAAACTATTTTGCACTCGTGTGACTACAATAGCTCTGTGGTATTAAAACTGTAAGTGCTTAAGAAAGTTTTTTCATTTCTTATCGTTGAGAAAGTCAACGAAATATATTTGTTTAAAAAAAGTTATACTTGTAACTTGTTTGTTTATATGCATGCATATGGGCGATATATACAGTATATAAACACACACGCAGCATGTTAAAACACCCCTGTTTGTTGCAACACATCTATGATAGGGTTTACAATGCTTCTTCGTCTCTGCGTTGCTGTGACATATCCCCACAGTCCACTGTTGTATATGACACTAGAACAGTCTCTCTCTCTCTCTCTCTCTCTCTCTCTCTCTCTCTCTCTCTCTCTCAACACACACACACACACACACACCCAATAGACAGGCAAACCGGATGTGATATTGCGCCTACATGCGCATGTTTGATTTCGGTACCATCGAAGAAACGACCAAAAGATATATAGACTAGCAGTCATCGTCTCTCTCTCTCTCTCTCTCTCTCTCTCTCTCTCTCTCTCTCTCTCCTTCATGTGAATCCTGACACACTTCCCCAGTCCTCAGGAGTGGAGTATGCAAACGAGGTTGCGTGACTGCGCTCTAATTTCTATCCAGTATCTGTGGAAAATGGGATCGTATTTTTGTTCAAGCTTTTATCAGAGCACTTTTTGAGATTGTGCAAACAACTTTGTATACGCTGAGACTATTGAAAAATTTGTGAGTGTGCAGTAGAGATGTTCGTGAATACATGCAGAGAGAGAGAGAGAGAGAGAGAGAGAGAGAGAGAGAGAGAGAGAGAGAGAGAGAGTACGGAACGGTACTTTCCTTTGTTTTCAATCCGCTCTTCAAAGAAACATAGGACTATTCGCGGGCTGCCGTGAAGTCATTAAACGTAAACAGACGCAAAGTTCATATAACATGACCTCATCGGATTTCAGATAAAATAACAATGGTACTTGTAGCAGAGAGAGCTATCCAGTCACCTGATAGTACTTTGAACAGGTATTAATACTCTTTTAGGCGGCAGTGGTTCTCATTCTTTTTTTTTAGTGATGGCACCGAAATAATGTAATCATTACCCCTTCTTCACCATCCCACCATATTTAATGAATAAAATTATTGTCCATACTCAAACCAAAATCAGCGCACCGTACATGCAGAAATATATTGTACAAACAAAGAACATTTAAGAAGAATTAGATGAACATAATTAGAGTAAACACACTGATAATTATATGAAGACTTTTGCAACCTTTTTTTACAAATGTTCATTGAGATGATCTACAACGACAAAATCCATAACAATCTTGCGGCACCCCTAGGCACTGTCTGTGACAACCCGGTTTGAGAATCACTGCCCAGTTTGAGAATCACTGTGTTATTAAACATATTATAAATAATAACATTCTTTTAGGGTTCTAGTAGCCAAGGTAGTGTGTAAGCTTTGAGTCATTTCAACGCTTATGCTTTTATCAGATGAGTTTTATATAATTTATTGCATTACTAGCAAATAATAATGCAATAAATTATATATATTATTATAGGGCTTCCAAAGATTGACTCGATTGTATATGTTAAAAAGAACTTATTCTAAAAGTGATGTTCTTGCTTTATTGTCCACAAGAATTTTAGGAATTTAAAGATCATTATAAATGTTTATATTTCTTTCTAATTACCTCGAAATATTTTATATTTTGAATTATTCAAGCTCATTTTTTTACTTTAATAAAAATATTAAGATTTTTTCATGACAATTTGGTTCTAGAATTTCAAAATCTCCTATTGTATCCTCTCTCTAGGAGTCAGGTGTGTCATCGCCTAATTAGCGAAGTCCATTCAAACGAAAATCCTAAAATCCTGCTGTGAACGAACAGGATTCAAACAGGTATATTTGTTCGATCTCCGGGTCAATTAAAAAAAAAATTGATCGAAGAAACGTTCATCAGTTCTTGATATAGGCCGATTTGAGTAACAGAAGCAGCCTAGGCCTAATGTTTCAGAGTTCCAGTTAGTCTAGGCCTAGCCCGCAAGTAGGGTATTGATTGATTGTCAATTATTTGGCGTGACATTTACCAGAGTCACTGATGACGTCATCTGTTTTTTAGTTTTCTGAAAAGAAAACTATTGAGATGACTTTGTCCGTCCGCACTTTTTTCTCTCCGCACTTTTCTCTCCACCTTCAGATCTTACAAACTATTGAGACTAGAGGCTGCAAATTGGTATGTAGATAATCCACCCTCCAATCATCAAGCACACCAAATTGCAGCCCTCTAGCCACAGTAGTTTTTATTTTATTTAAGATTAATGTTAGCCATAATCGTGCATCTGGCAACGATACAGGCCAGGCCACCACCGGGCAGTTTTTCAAGCTTCATAGGCCGCGGCTTATACAGCATTATACCGAGACCACCGAAAGACAGAACTATTTTCGGTGGCCTTAATTATACGATGTACAGAAAAACATTATTTACTTCTCGTCCTAAAATACGCGCAGGCGCGCACACACACAAACAGGCAGACACAAACGGATGAGAACTTTTACACCTCTCGACGGAGGCTTAATGGAAACATGCACGCACAAACACCAAACTATTTCGGTAAACTGATCCGTCTTCTGCCTGAAGTGTCTGTAAGTTTATCTGCGATAAAATTACCTGTTCTTATTGTTTGAACTCGATAAAAGACCGTGAATGTCAGTGAATTCTGTGAAAAAATAAATAATTTAACAAGAAAATAAAAAAAAAAAAGATTAAAGATGGGACCCTCCTCTTGAGGTTCAAGAACCGAAAGACAATGGGAAGCGTCGAGAGTGAGGGTGATTGGATCTATGCGAACAGTTGCAACATTCTCTCTCTCTCTCTCTCTCTCTCTCTCTCTCTCTCTCTCTCTCTCTCTCTCTCTGTGTGTGTGTGTGTGTGTGTGTGTGTGTGTGTGTGTGTGTGTGTGTGTACGCTCGAGTGTATATGTGTGAGAGCATGATTTTTCCGTTGTAAAAAATGTTCTCTGGATACAGCAAATACAATGGTAGCGAAACCATACAGGGGGAAAGCTGTCAGTCATTAGATACTTGTCATGCAGGTTGCGTTCTCTCTCTCTCTCTCTCTCTCTCTCTCTCTCTCTCTCTCTCTCTCTCTCATTTACTGGATATATTTCTTGCATGTATTTTGTAGATTACGTTGTTATATTTTCATATCTATTCTTCATAAGAACCTGTTATTAACAATTACTTTTCTGCTGCGAGAGTTCCGGGCGTGCAGTAGGCTAACCAATCGCATTGCAAGGCTAAAACTGTCAAGTTGACCTCATGCAGCGACAGGAGAGGTCAAGGTCACACGGGGGAGATGACGCCACTTGTTCTTACTTGTATTTTGCAAGCGTGGCGACAAGTAGTTTCGTTTTATTTATTCATTTGTTTGTTTGTTTTCATTTATTTGTCTGTTTGTTAATGCATTTATTTCTCTTTTTTTTTGTATGTTTACTTCTGGGTTGGGGTACTTATAGGCACTGGTCTCTGAATAATATATATATATATATATATATATATATATATATATATATATATATATATATATATATATATATATATATATATATATATATATATATAGTTATTTGCTCGTATTTTCAATGGTGATCAGAAATCTATAAGTATCGGTAACGCTGTTAAAAAAAAAAATTATGAATATTCCAAGAAATTTTTCTTCCTGATAATGGAACCTATTTCTGTGCACTCTCCCACTGTACCTCCTTTCATATTCTCTTCCTTCCATCTTACTTTCCACCCTCTCTAACAATTGATTCGTAGTGCAACTGCTTTGAGGTTTTCCTCCTGTTACACCTTTCAAACCTTTTACTGTCAATTTCCGTTTCAGCGCTGAATGACCTCATAGGTCCCAGTGATTGGCCTTTGGCCTAAACTCTATATTCAATTCAGTGCAATCTGGATTTAAGTAAAAATATAAACAAAAGACGGTAAAAGCACAAGTGAGATTATTTGAGAAATGTCCCAAGATGATGAGAAATTTGCAGTCTTTTGTTTATATTTTTACTCACATCCCAGGGGCTGGTACTAAACACGGCGCCACAAAGGTGGATATTACATACCGTGTCAATACCCCAGAGGTCAACATCAGGTCTCCTACCCCCTACAACGACCTTGCCACATTTATACTGAGACTACACAAGTAGATCAAACAGGTTCAATACGTGCGCCAATGTGGCTATATTCAGGAATAAAAAAAAAAGGATTATCGTGGCAAAACAACAAAGTTAAATTAGTGGACCAATTAACCCAACAAAGTTTTATTAGTAGACCAATTAAGACAACAGAGTTATATTAGTAGAAATATGAAGCCAGCAAAGCTATATTAGTAACAAAGGAAGTTTGGATAAAAAAACCAAAGAGGTCGTCAGTAAAGAAAGTTTCCATTCTTAACGAACCAATGTGATTACGCTGAAATGAACCAAATTCACACACCAAAGGAAGGGAAACTATAACATTAATTCTAACCAGGATTTCAACCGGAGCTCTTCCTGGGCTCCAGCACTTTCGCTGCCATTAAGGAGATTAGGGCAAACTTAAAAAAAGAGAGGAAAAAAAACACGAGCGAGCATGTGTGCGCGCATGTTTTTTTTTTTCTTGCTTAGCGTGTGAAGCAACGTTCGATGGTATGATGCTGTAATGGGAAAAAATTCCTAATATGATATACTTACTTTTTAGTTTTCTGTAAAAGAAATCTATTGAGATGGATATTTTTATGTCCGTCCGCACTTTTTCTGTCCGCCCTCAGATCTTAAAAACGACTGAGGCTAGAGGGCTGCAAATTGGTATATTGATCATCCACCCTTCATTCATCAAACATACCAAATTACAGCCCTCTAGCCTCAGTAGTTTTTTATTTTATTTAAGGTTAAAGTTAGCCATAATCGTACTTCTGGCACCGCTATAGGTACCAACAGCACAGGCCACCACCGGACCGTGGCTGAGTTTCATGGGCATTGACTAAGAGTTCCATGGACTGTGGCTGAGGCCACCACCGGGCCGTGGCTGAAAGTTTCATACACCATTATATGCTGTACAGAAAACTCGATTGCGCGGAAAAAACTTCGGCGCATTTTCTACTTGTTTATTGTTGTTTTGGGTGTTACCCATTGATATTTCAAGTTAATTTTAAATTGCTTTTCTGCCAACGAAATCTTGTAATTTTAAACTGTAGTAGAACAGAGCTGGTCTTCTCACACTGAGTTTGTTACCTCCGCCATTTTGCGATTTATTTTGCCTGTTTGCTAACGCAAAAAGTTAAGAGTAAATTTCTATGAAAACTTTACCGAAGATGGACCTCGTGATTGCCAACAAGAAATTAGATTTCTAAAAAGATCCGGACAAGGTAAATGGGCTCTCTGGGAGTGGGTGTGGATTCCTTAGCCTTGGCGGATGTTTGCGGTCTCCGAACGATCTTGTGTACACATGCACTAATTCATTATGATTAACTTGGTTTTGCATCATTTAGGTCGATTGTCTTTTTTTATCTCGCTTTTTTAAATTACGGATTTTGTTTTCTTTTAGAAAAGTATTAGTTATACAATAGAGCAGTAGATTTTCTGTCATGGTAGTCAGAGTACTTGCATGATTCGTATGGAGTATGAACAAAGAGAGAGAGAGAGAGAGAGAGAGAGAGAGAGAGAGAGAGAGAGAGAGAGAGAGAGAGAGAGACAGAGACAGACAGAGACAGAGAGAGAGTTAATTACCTTCATTAATGTCCCAAAGCACAAAAGCTAAAAGTTGGCCATGTTCTGCTAATTAAGGCTTGTCAAAAGTTTCCTCTCTTTAATAGGCAATTATATTGCTCATCACATAAAAGGCAAGTTGCTATAATTACCATCACTATATCCACCTAGAATAAGGTTCCTATCCCCGTGACATGCTTTAATCCCACTGCGACCCACTACATGCGACTAGCGCATGTAATTCAATATTTTTTCCTTTTAGAAAATCTTCCATATTTTGTTTTACAACTCTAAAACCTGCCTGGTTTCTTTATCATATTAAAATCTGTCAGAGTTTTTCTTTAGTATATTAATATCTGTCAGAGTTTTTAGGAGGGTGTGGAAATCTGTCAGATTTTTCCATGTTAGGATTTGATAGATTTTTCTTCACTGTGTTAAAATATGTCAGTTTCTTTTTTTAACAAACTAAAATTTGTTAGATTTTCACCCAAAGGCTGCTTCTCGTAGGGGGTTAGTGCCGTCAGTGCACCTCTGTAGGCATTATTTAAGGTTCTTTGCATTGTCCCTTCGGCCGCTAGCTGCGACCCCTCTCATGCCTTCTACTGTACCTCTGTTCCTATTCTCTTTCTTCTAGTTTACTTTTCACCTTCTCCTAACAGTTGTTTCATAGTGCAACTGCGAGGTTTTCCTCCTGTTACACCTTTCAAACCCTTCTACTGTCAGTTTCCCTTTCAGCGCTGAATGACCTCGTAGGTCCCACCGCTTGGCCTTGGGCCAAAATTTTATATATTCCTAAAGGCGGCAAAATCTGTCAGAATTTTTATTTCTGGTGTTAAAGCCTGACAGTTTCTCTGTATGTTAAAATCTGACAGAAGTTTCCGTTACAATGTTAAAATTTTCTGGATTTTTCTCTTACATGTTAAAATCTACCAGAATTCTGCTTCCCGTGTTAATATCTGTCAATTTGTCTTACCAAGTCAAAATCCGTTATTCTTATGGTTATGAATATTTATGAGTTTTCTCTCCGTGGTGTTAAAATCTTTCAGATTTTTCCTTAACTTGTTAAAATACGATTTTCCTTAACGTTTTCCATAGCATTCGAAATCTATCAGAATTTCTCTTCATGTTAAAATCCTTCAGATTTTTTTCTTCGCGCGTTGATATCTGTTCAGATTTTAGAAATGGCCTAATACCCCTTGCAAATTTTGTACAAAACTGAAAACATCATTATGGTATCTGTTGCTTCATTAATTTTTTAAATTTCATTTACATTACATTAAATATTTCAGACTCCTCTTTGCTATTGTGAAGATTAGTTTTGTTTTCAGAGAGAGAGAGAGATAGAGAGAGAGAGAGAGAGAGAGAGAGAGAGAGAGAGAGAGAGCTAGCTAAAGCCGAAGATCTCTATCTCCCCCCCCAGCCTTATGCTGTTCAGGAAACCGAAGAATTTTTCGTAAATTGCGAGAACGGCAAACCACTGCTCATCTCGTAATGCGGATTCAGTACAGTTGCCTGGCCTGAATTTTAAAATGCCAACACCCCTTGTACGCTGCTCTCTCTCTCTCTCTCTCTCTCTCTCTCTCTCTCTCTCTCTCTCTCTCTCGTTTCCTACAGTGGCGCTTGATTTAGGTAATGAAAGCGGGTGTAAGGAGAATTATCTCTGTTAGAGACTCTAGTGGATGTGCTTTGTTTTGTTAGAATATTTAGCGAAAAAATGAGGCTGCATTGTACAGAAAACTGGACTGGCGACGATAACTGGATTCTGTCTATCTATATGTGTGTGGTCTGCTTGTCTGTGGTTCAATGTTCTTTTACGATATTAATTTATCGTTTCTATACTGCCCTTAAATGGAAAACTGCAGTGTATACAAAATTTTCGATATTGAGATAGGCCACCTATTGGACTCGTGAAACACTAATACGCAAGTTATTGCAGTTTCAGAATGATTCTTCGATGCTTTCCAAGAGCATTTAGGGGTTCCCATTTGCAGTATCTGCAAAATCACCAGTAAGGCAAGGGAAAACTGCAGTATCTGCCATTTTTCTCAGTGTTGTATTTTTGCAGATACTGCAGTCTTCTATTTTAGGTCATTTTACATTGCCGCTGTGGAAGGAAATGTGACGATAATTCGCTGTCCATAACTAACCCACGTATGCATTAGCTGTCAAAATAACGATTACCGAGAATTATATTAGCCGTAACAATGCTCTCAGTTCACAAGAAATCGTCAGCAGATTCGGCGTCAGCGCTGATCGCTCCACAAAGTAAACGTACCTTTTGTTTATTTTCTTTGTTTGTTTGCCGTCAATATTACGATGTCAACAACAACAGGATATAAAAAAAAAAGAGAGATTTCAAAAGCCTGAAAGGATCGTTTTAACGAGCTAATAAAAAGGCGCGACAAAAACGACGTTCTTTGATGTTATAATTGACACAATTATTATTCCGAGTGCTGGCGGAAGTGGGAAGCGTTGGGTTTGGTGATCATGAGCGGCCGATAATTATCAAGTCAGAAATCAGACCTCGACAGTTTTTTTGCCGAGTCTGGAGAGTATTAAGAAACCAAACGCACAGACTCGCTCTCTCTCTCTCTCTCTGCATATATATATATATATATATATATATATATATATATATATATATATATATATATATATATATATATATATATATATATATATATATATATATATATATATATATATATACATATATATATATATATATATATACACTGAACTTCTGCCTGTCATTTTCCTGTGTGGTTTATATATACATACATATATATATTTAAACATACATATAGATGTATATATATAGATATATGTATTGTAGAATTTGCAATAAATGTCATTATTTATTATTATTATTATTATTCTTATTATTATTATTATTATTATTATTATTAGCAGAGACCCACAACGCCAACCAATCTCCAGGTACATAATTCCCTCTTAAGAAGTCTGTAGACACAGTACAATAAATATGTCTGGGAACCAGGCCTAAAATCGTTCACTTATCACCCTCCCCCACTTCCCGAATCCTCAGAAGTTTTAACTGCCTGATTGAATAAAAAAAAAGATTGAATAAAAAAAGGATTGAATAAAAAAGGATCGAATAAAAAAATAGGATTGAATAAAAAGAGGAAAGGATTAAGTAAAAAAGGATTGAATAAAAAAGGATTGAATAAAAAAAAGGGACTGATTAAAAAAAGGATTCAATAAAAAAAGGATTGAATAAAAAAAGGATTGAATAAAAAAAGGGACTGATTAAAAAAAGGATTGAATAAAAAAAAAGGATTGAATAAAAAAAAGGGGGGGATTGCTAATAAGCTAATGTCTGCTGAAAATGACAGAATGATAAAATAGCGAAACGTTAAAGAAAAAAAAAATATACTGCTTTATATTCCAAGGCCATTGTGTCTCTCTGGGGTTTGTGGGTAGGGGAGGAGGAAGAGGAAAGGGGGGGGGAGGAGTGGAGGAGGTATACCGTCGTAACTCACAGCTGGGACTTGATGTATGGTCGCCGGTGCTAGTTTTATATCCTCTCTGCCCGCCTTTAACGTCGGTTCGAATCAGATCTGTTTGTCTGTCTGTCTGTCTATTTATTTATTTATTTATCTCTTCCATCAGTTTCTTTATCTGTCTGTTTGTCCGTCTATCTGTCTGTCTGTCTGTCTATCTATCTATCTATCTATCTATCTATCTATCTATCTATTTCTTCCATCAGCTTACCTGTCTATCTATTTATTTATCTATCTGTCTGTCTGTCTATCTTTTATCACTTTATCTGTCAACCTATCTATCTATCTATCTATCTCTCCCATCGGTTTATCTATCTATCTATCTATCTATCTATCTATCTATCTATCTATCTATCTATCTATCTGTCTCTTCTATCTATCCGTCTATCTATCTATCTATCTTTCTATCTTTTCCATCAGTATATCTATTTATCCATCCATCTATCTATCCATCTATCTACTTATCTTTTAGCAGTTTATCTATCCGCCCACCTCTCTATCTACCTATCTTTATCTATCAACCTATTTTTTATCTATCTGTCTTTCTGTTTACTTGTCTTAATATCTATCTATCTCTCTATCTACAATGCTGCCAGTGCACGTTATTTATAATAAAATATATATAAGAATAGTATTACTAGCTTTGATCAAGCTTTAACAAGGTGTTCATCTTTTATGCAGATGCTGAGATGAACATGGCTTTAATTTAAACTAAAATCATTAAAAAAACAAGGTAAAAAAAATGCAGTACATGAAACTCTCGATGTGCTGCATTAAGACACTATCAGTCAGCTACGACCGGACAGCGGAAAACCTTTGTTCCCCAGATGCGGTCAGGAAGTGGTTACGTCGGCAACGCCTCCGAATTGCACTTGTCCGGTGCCAGACGCACGATCGTGGCTAACATCAACATTATAAATAAAATAAAAACACGTATGAGGCTAGATATATGCAATATTATATGCTTGATGATTGGAGGGTGGATGATCAACATAGCAATTTGCAGCCCTCTAGCCTGGGTAGTATTTTAAGATCTGAGGGCGGACAGTTAAAAATGCATATAAATCAAACATTAATACATCTCAATAGTTATTCTTTTACAGAAAAACTAAAAATTGATGATAATGATAATAAGTACAGCTACAGTACAGAGGCTTGCTGGCATAAATCCATGCCGCAGACACTATCAGTGTATACGTAGGATCATTACTGCGGAAAACCTTTATTCCAACGTCAACTGACGCAAAAACGGAAGATGACCCAGAAGAAGTGGTTGAAGAAAAAGTAATTGAATGTGCAATTGCAGTTTGTCCAGTGCCCACACGAATGGCATGACACGCTCGTACATGAACATTATAAATACACACACGCAATGTTTTACTTCTATTTTTATATATATATCGCCCTCCGGTTATATATATATATATATATTTCACCCCGGGTTATTATAATATATATATATTATTTATATTTGTATATATATATCATTATTTTTTTTTATATCTTGTTATATATTTTTCTTATGTATATGGTTATATCGTTATATATTTATATGTATGTATGTCCTTTGTTATGGTTATACATGCATATTTTTCCACATTAATGCATACATTATTTTCGTATATTTGTCTCTTTATATATATATTTATCCTTTGAGATATAAAGTATATATTTTCCTTTTGTCTATGTACATGTTATACATACACATGCACCTTTGTAAATGGTTACACAAAAACATTATTTCCCCATGAGTCTCTAACCACCTAGATCACATTGCTAAATCCTTTGTTTCCAAAATCAACTGACACAAAAACGGAAGAAGAAGAAGAAGAAGAAAATATTTGTTTGATCAAGAGGAGTATTTTGAACTTTTGTCTCTGGTTCAGGCAAATTGAATAGCTTTTTGAGCTGTTACTGAAAATGCAGGTTATGATTGCAAAGGAATGTTTTTACTTCCTTTTGTCTCTTTTTTGCCGTGATTATTTTCGCCCTCCGGTTATGGTAGTCATTATTCCTTTATCTATTTCACCCCCGGTTATTATAACACCGGGTGCTTATGGTCGTTATTATTTTTCGTTTGTCTCTGGTTACGAGCGTCATTATTTTTTGTTTGTCTCTTGTTGTGATCGTCATTGTTTTTTCCTTTTGTCTCTGGTTATTGTAGTCGTTATTTTTCCTTTGTCTCTGGTTATGGTAGTCATTATTTTTCCTTTGTCTCTGGTTATGATCGTCATTATTTTTCTTTTCTTTTGACTCTGGTTATGATCGTCATTATTTTTCTTTTCTTTTGACTCTGGTTATGATCGTCATTATTTTTCTTTTCTTTTGACTCTGGTTATGATAGTCATTATTTTCCTTTTGTCTCTGGTTATGATGGTCATCATTTTTCTTTTGTCTCTGGTTATGATCGTCAACATTTTTCCTTTGTCTCTGCTTATGATCTTTATTATTTTTCCTTTTTCTTTGGTTATAATCGTCATTATTTTTCCCTTATCTCTGGTTATGAACGTCGTTATTTTTCCTTTGTCTCTGGTTACGATCGTCATTATTTTTCCGTTGTCTCTGGTTTTGATGGTCATTATTTTCCCCCTTTCTCTGGTTATGATGGTCATTATTTTTCCTTTGTCTCTGGGTATGATCGTCATTATTTTTCCTTTGTCTCGGTTATGATGAGTCATTATTTTTCCTTTGTCTGGTCATGATGGTCATTATTTTTCCTTTGTCTCTGAGTATGATCGTCGTTATTTTTCCCCTACCGAGTCGATTCGCCAGAGGAGCTTTGGGAAGGATTGTCTTATAGTCGACCTCGAAATGATTATTTGCAAGACGAACTAACTACAAAGTAATCTGTTCTTTAGTTACAAAAATAAAGAATAAGATACTGACCGAGAAAACACTGAAAGACAATTATAAAACATAAGAAGCACCTTATTTTGAAGGCGTACAAGGGCCCGCCAGAGAGGAATCATCCCTGTGGAGGGCTGTACATAAAACCAAACAAAGCGTGCAACAGCATCATCGAAAAAGCATTACAGATGCGAGGCTTTTTCGTACCGCAATTTTTCTTCCCCCGCTTATATTTTCCTTTTCCGTTCCCGTCTGCAAAATTCCAAACAAGATTTTCAATATCCTTATTAAAGCTTTCCTTATTCTGGCAGGGGGGGAAATGGCGATGCAGCTTCGAATAAATAAAAGGAACCCTTCGCCTGGCCTGAGTTATAGTTATCCTCGTACCGAGCCAGCGCGCGCTCGCGCAGTGGGATGCAGTATCCCAGTTTTATATATTTTATATTTTATTATACTTTGTATCCGTTATGCCATCTAATTATATGGCATTCCTGCATGTTATAATTTCGAATTTATGTCTAAATGTTGGGGTCAAGGGGAAAGGTGTATTTTGGAGAAATATTCTTGCATTTAATTTATTTTTGATCTTTTCGTCAGCAAATCCGGTCCGCATAATTCCTGAGATGCAAAGGAAATTAAGTATACCTTAGTTTAACCAGACCACTAAGCTGATTAACAGCTCTCCTAGGGCTGGCCCGAAGGATTAGATTTATTTTACGTGGCTAAAAACCAACTGGTTACCTAGCAACGGGACCTACAGCTTAATGTGGAATCCGAACCACATTATAGCGAGAAGTGAATTTCTATCACCAGAAATAAATTCCTCCTATTCTTCATTGGCCGGTCGGAGATTCGAACTCGTGGCCAGCAGAGTGCTAGCTGAGAACAAAACCCACCTGCCCAATGAAGAACTGAAACTAGTATTGCACCAGCCCCGGTATTATTTGTCATGCTCCTAGGTTAGGTTGGGTTATGTTAGGTGTGATGTTGTGTCTGCATAACTTTGGGTGTGGGAAACATAAAGAAATTATTTTCGAGAAAATTCTATGGTTAGTTTTTAAGATATGGCGTCCCGCTTTTTTCAGGGGACGGTTCCGGTACTCGGTTACATCTCGGGAAAATGCATCCGGTCCCTGCCAGTAACTCAACAAAAACATAAACAAGTAGCGAGTAATTTTTTTTTTATCAAGCGGATCAGCTTTTGACCCATATTAAATGTACAGTAATGGACGCGAATTCTCTGCCATTTTAAACGCGAACATAAATGCATTTGTTTAGCGCGCACTGGGGCCTCCAGTCTAATTCCCCCCCAAATTAATTTCTGTTAAAATGACTGGAATATTTAACGGCGTTTTTCAAACCGTGGGTCCCGATCCTTCAGTGGGTCGCGACAAAGAGAAGGAAAAACTATCCGAAGTTTCTTCGAAGCAATCTAGTTTTCTGTACAGCTGTTACAGCGTATGATCAAGGCCACAGAAAATAGATCTATCTTTCGGTGGTCTCGGTATAATGCTGTATGAGCTGCAACCCATGAAACTTTAACCACGGCCCGGTGGTGGCTAGCCATATATCGTTGCCAGATGTACGATTATGGCTAACTTTAACTTAAATAAAATAGAAACTACTGAGGCTAGAGGGCTGCAATTTGGTATGTTTGATGATTGGAGGGTGGATGCTCAACATACCAATTTGCAGCCCTCTAGCCTCAATAGTTTTTAAGATCTGAGGGCGGACAGAAAAAATGCGGACGGACAGACATAGCCGGCACAATAGTTTTCTTTTACAGAAAACTAAAAAATGCAAGTGGGCGCAAAGTGCAGAATATAAACAACTCTAAGTTGCACAGGACTCATACATCATCGCTAGTTTTACTCCATTTCTCCCATGATAAGGCAGTCTTTACCAGTCAAAACATAATATAGTACATATTATTATGAGTTTATTGTATACATATACAATAAGGAAGTTATCGCAGTCGATATAACTTCAGGGTTTTGTCCAGGGCAATCGACAGTCTCTCACTCTCTCTCTCTTTTTTACTCGAATCGTTAACTGTCAAACGAGTTCGGTTAAATTTTAATAACTAGTTGTCATCAACAACTCTGGCAATCGACAAACACACACACACGTTCAAATAATATATTTTGTACGTTGGATATTTTAAATAAAAGAAAAAGATAGTTAATCATTAAACAAGGTTGTTCCGAAATTGAATGGCTATTTCTTCTCCGTCTTCACAATTTTTTTTTTACTTCACTCAGATTGTGTATGTTCAGTGATACAGAAATCAGAGGGTAAGTTTGACCATATCTGTTGTCATAGGCCTATGGAAGGGGTGCTTAGGATGATGATGCAGGCAAAAGTTACACACACACACACACACATATTGTAAAGCAATAATGTGTGTGTGCATCACCATCCTAAGCACTCCTTCCATAGGCCTATGATGAAGCTCCCAGGATCGGGACGATAGTCTATGGCACGATCCAGAGTCTGCGGATAATCCAGCCTAGGGCTAGCATGACTTACCTTGTTCTGGCAGATCTACTGTTTGTTATCTGTCGACTATAGTGCCAGCTCTGCCTTATATTACAGTTATTTTTTTTTTACTCTATAGGTATACTATAACCATGGCCAACAAATCTGGAGGTTTCAGTATACTAGTCCTTTATCAGAATGATTTAAGAAATCTAGTGTAGCTTTGACTCGTTGGTTGCCGGTAAATTGCTAGGTCATGATCGTGAAGCCTTCAGGCTAAAGTGTAATAATAATGATAATAATTCTAACAAATCAGTATGCATCATTCTGTAAAGATAATGGTCATGGTTTACGAACCTGATGTTTGAAAGATAGGTATGCATTTTTTCTGTGAAAAGTCACTAGGCCAAAGGACTTTTTGTAATTCCATCTCTCCTGTGCTGTTCATAACATTGTGTAGATTAATTTAATGCAGTATCTCGACGGGCACATGGCTGATTCTATGTAATAAATCAAGGCAGTTATTCATATGATACATAAACGTTTACACTTTGGGATTAATGGTTTGCATTTCGTTTATGGTGACTTTATTGGCTTAATAGTTGTTTTTACAAGATGCTGTCTTATGGCAATGATTTCTTCAGGCATTTGCTCCTGTCACACTGAACAAATCATTTGATACACTGAACGGGCATTTCCCTCTTTCATGTAGCAGTCATACACGAATTTAATAAGATCGTGGACACGCAATTAATGTTATATGCTATTCGCAACTTTATTAACTAACTTTGTTTGAATGATAATTCCTAACTCTCCTAAGATTTGTTTAATACAGTTCATCAAGCTACTTTAATCATAAGTTTTGTCTAAAACGGCAACTGCTGCTTATCTCATGAAACAGTGGAAAAATTACCTTCAATGGAATTTAACTTATCCTTGATGTTTGATAACGAATGAATGGGACATCCTTGTAAGGTGTCAAAGAAACGAGCAGGTAAAGGTTACTGCTGCTTTATTACAGATCCAGGCGGCTTATATTGCGGCCGACTGACGCCGGGCCGTGAGAGACAATGGAATTGACTGTGACCTGAGGTCGAAACAATAAACAATAATATGCAGTGAACGAGTACAAATTACAATACGAAATATACAGAGCTACAATATAGATACAGTCTTGATGCCTGTGAATGAAGAAACATGTGATACACAATGTGTGACATTCGTATAAATACCATAAAGTAAAAATGATTAAAATGCGTGACCTGGCACGTTTTAGGCGTGACTAATTGAGCTTGAAGAAAACGGAAGTCACCAAAGAAAACAAGCTCAGCGGAGACTTAATTAATGGCGCCGCTGAAACACTATCCTGGCGCCGAATTGGTGACTTTACAAATACTTCAAGACGAGGGACGCGCGTCTGATTAATCCCTGTACCTGGTGGGACGCTGAAGGGGGTGCCGCAGCTCCGTGAGGATAACTGAGGGGCCTCCCGCCTGTGAGGCTGCTGTTTGGGCGGTCCTTCCTGGGCGGCCGCGCCTCGCGGTGGTGAGGGCGTGCTGGAGTGCGTTTGGGCGGAAGGGGTGCTGCGTCGCTGCCGGGACTCTCCGACAGGAAGGCGGGCTTTAGCCGGTCTATGGAAACCCAGTCGTTCTTGCCTGGAAGTGCCAGCCGGAACGCCTTGCTGTTCCGCTCCAGCACGCGGAAGGGACCCCTGTAGGGCTTAGTTAGTGGTGGACGGACGGCGTCGACTCTGACGAAGACGTGGGTGGCGGATGACAGCTGTGGCGGCACGAAGGTGGTTGCTCTGTCGATGTATGAGCGCCTGCAAGGGGCGAACTTGCCGCCACGCCGCGGAGCCTCTGCAGAGATGGGGAGTGGCGATCACCGTCACGAGCTCTCCGGCACCACGAGGGGTTCCCCATAGGTTTGTTCAGCTGCGGATGGGGTGCCGTCGGCTCTGGGGGCGGTCCTCAACCCGAGGAGGACCCACGGCAGCTGATGTTTCCAGTCCTCGGCGGTGCAGTGGGCCATGAGGGATGACTTTAAGGACCTGTGGAACCGTTCAACCAGGCCGTTGGCCGCTGGGTTGTACGCTGTGGTGGTGTGGTGCGTGGTTCCCAGCAGTTGAGCCAGGGCAGACCACAGCTCGGAGAGGAAAGCGGGGCCCTGTCGGTTGTGATGTGGTCCGGGACGCGGCGGCTAACCCAACTGGAGAGCAGGGCCTGGCGCACGCGCTGGCGGTGGCTTCTTGCATGGGCGTGGCCGGGCCACCTCGTCGAACGGTCTACCACCGTGAGGAGGTATCTGGATCCGCCTGATGGGGAAGGGGCTGACGACGTCGATGTGGATGTGGCCGGCGCGCCTGGCTGTGGGAACTCGCCTACCCCGACTGCGTGTGACGACCCACTTTACTGGTCTGGCACTGCAGGCACTGTTTTTGCCCAGGCTGTGGCGTCCTTTTGCACCCCGTGCCAGACGAACTTTTTGAAAGCAGTTTGGCCGTGGTCCTGCCGGAGGGGTGAGAGGCCGTGGATGATGTCGAATACCTGGCGGCGGCGTGAGGCTGGAACCAAAGGGCGGGGCTGGCCTGTGCTGATGTCACAGAGCAGGCTGGGGCCTCCGGGGCGAGGGTCACGTCCCGCCACTTGAGGGATGTGATGGCGGTGCGGTATGCTGGGGTTTCTGGGTCAGCGGCCTGTTCTCTGGCAAGGTCCTGGTAATCTACACCAAGCTGCACCCGCGCTCAACTCGACTCTGGAGAGGGCGTCTGCTACGGGATTTTTCTTGCCGGGAGGTACCTGACGGAACAGGTAAATTCGGCTATGGCTGAGAGGTGGCGCTGCTGTCTGGAAGACCATGCGTCCCCCTGCTTCGTGAAAGCGTGAACCAGTGGCTGGTGGTCTGTGAAGATTGTGAAGGGCGTCCCCTCCAGGAGGAACTTGAAGTGCCGAACTACGCATGGTACATCGCGCAGAGTTCCCTGTCGAAGGTGCTGTAGCGGGACTCTGCGGGATTGAACTTCTTGCTGAAGAAGGCGATGGGCTGGGGGCGCCGTTGATGATTTGCTCCAGAACAGCACCGCAGGCAACGTTACTGGCGTCTGTCGTCAGCTGGAGGGAGCCTTGGGATCTGGTGTGCCAAGGCGCGTTGCCTTGGTGAGGGCGACCTTCGTCAGGGAAAAGGCCTGCTGCTGGCTGGGTCCCCAAGACAGGGACTTGGTTGACCTTTTAGGACTTCCCGTCAGGGGGCCGTGGTGTGCGATCCCGGGATGAAGCGCCTGTAGAAGTTTACCATCCCAAGGAACTCCTGGACGGCCTTGATGGAGGTGGGTGTCGGGAACTTGGCTACGGCTGCCACTTTCGATGTAAGAGGGCGGACGCCTGTCGGAGATACCTCGTGACCCAGGAACTCTGCTTTCTGGACGCCGAAGGTACACTTGTCAAAACGGACGACGAGGCCGTTTTCTTGGAGGCGCTGGAGGACTGCTTTGATGTGCCTCTGGTGTTCGCTGTGAGACCTGGAAAATATGAGAATGTCGTCGACGTAGCAGACGCAGAATTTTAGGTCCCCCAGGATGCTGTCCATGAGCCGCTGGAAGGTGGCCCCGGCGTTCCTCAGCCCGAAGGTGGAGAAGGCGAACACATAGGACCCGAAGGGCGTGATGATGGCTGTCTTTGGTATGTCCTCTGGCGCAACAGGTACCTGAAAATAAGATTTAAGAAGGTCCAATTTAGTGAATATTTTGGCCCCGTGAAAGGAGGCCGTGAGGTCTTGCATATTGGGCAGAGGGTAGTGGTCGGGCTCCGTTGCAATGTTGAGCCGTCTGTAGTCGCCGCAGGGTCTCCAGGAGCCGTCCGGTTTCTGCACCATGTGGGGGGAGGCCCATGGACTGGAGGCTTTCCTGCAGATGCCCATCCGTTCCATCTCCGCGAATGCTTTTTTCGCCTCCTGAAGGCGCTGAGGGGGAAGCCTGCGGAACTTCACGCATGTGTCGGGGGGGCCCTTTAGTCACTATGGTGGTATATGCCGTGTTTGGCTGGGGCCCTGGGGACTTGGCGGCTCGGGCTTAAACACCTCAGGGAACTCCGACAGAAGGTGTGCGTACTGGTGGGGGCGACGGGCGCTGATGGTGGGTCTGGGTCCCGCCGTTAACGGAGAGACCGGCAGGAGTCGGTATCGAGGAGGCGCTTGCGCCCCACGTCGACTAGCAGGCCGAAGTGCGCCAGAAAATCGCCCCCAGGAGTGGGGTTCCTACGATCCCGCGATGAAGTCCCAGGAGTAACTCTGGCCAAGGATGGAGATCGACAGGAGCCTGGTGCCGTGGAGAGGATGGGGGTTCCGTTGGCGGCCGTCAGGAAGGCGGCCGGGTCTGGTGTCTGGTTGCGGTCCTCTCTGGATGCTGGGAAGACCGACTTAAAGGCTCCTGTGTCGACCAGCATCATCCTGCCGGAGACGGTGTCGCGGACGTAAAAACCTACTGTTTTTGAGGCCCTGGGTTCTTCGGCTGCCATGGCGGCCTGTCCTGCTGGCCGCCACCCCGTTTTTTGAACGGTTGAACGAGCAGGGTGGCAGGCAGTTTCGGGCGTCCTTTCCGAACCACTTGTGATAGCGACAGAAGCCGGGACCACCGTCTACTGTGGTTCGGTGGACGTCTGTTGGCGATGGCGTTGACGGGCTGCTCTCACGTCCTCTTCAGGCTGGACGGAGCTGACCGGCTGTGTGGCCGGTTTTAGCCAGCTGTGAAGCCTTGACGGAGTCTGTGAGGTGTTGTGCCGCCTCTATGAGGTCCTCGACAGGCATGGTGTAGGGGTGAGCGACCTGGTTGCGTACTTCGGGAGGAGTTGGCGAATGAAAATTTCCGTGCGACGGCTTATCTCCTGCCGCTTGTTTGTGCCACCCAAGACTGGTGTTGACAGGAGATCTACGACCATGCCCCCGCGTCTCTTGGATTGAGGTCGTGGCGTGGATTATTGGCAAGGTCGATAGCACGGGCGCCCGCTCGGGCGATGGGCAGGGAGCAAGCTTCGAGGAGGAACTTTTGTGGTGCTGTATGTGAGGGTGAGTGTTTCGGTACCCGCGAGATGAGTTTGTTGTACACGTCCTCCGGAAGGGCGTTGAGCACTGTGTCGGCCTGTAGGATTTCGTCCGTGAGGTCCGCGATTCTGAAGTGGCTCTCCACCCTGCGCAGCCACTCGATGGGTTCCCCTGCGTAAACGGCGGCAGCTTTAGGGTGAGGGCGCCCGCGATTGTGTTGCCCGGCCGTCGTGTGTTCGGGGGCGCTGGTGTGGAGTTGCGGGAGGGCCTCGATGCGCGGGGCGGGCGCGGCTGTGATGGGAGGTAGGTAAACCTCGGAGTCCGCGGGGTCCGCGTTTAACTGCATGAAGGAGGGGATATCCGCGTCCATGCTCGCCTCCTGACCCCTTACTGGAGTGGGGCACTCGCGTCAGTACGCACTTTCGCGATGCCGTGTGGTTCCGCTAGTGACGCTGGTGGGGTACGCCGACGAGAGTCAGCACGCTCAAACGCTGGTTACAGCGCCGTGTTTAGGCCGCTAAGAGCGTTTTTGGAGAAATCCTGGAGCCAAGACTGAGTCGCCGTGTGAGTCCGCTAATGGCCCGGGATACTCCGGGGTCACCACTGTAATGTGTCAAAGAAACGAGCAGGTAAAAGGTTACTGCTGCTTTATTACAGATCCAGGCGGCTTATATTGCGGCCGACTGACGCCGGGCCGTGAGAGACAATGGAATTGACTGTGACCTGAGGTCAAAAACAATAAACAATAATATGCAGTGAACGAGTACAAATTACAATACACGAAATATACAGAGCTACAATATAGATACAGTCTTGATGCCTGTGAATGAAGAAACATGTGATACACAATGTGTGACATTCGTATAAATACCATAAAGTAAAAATGATTAAAATGCGTGACCTGGCACGTTTTAGGCGTGACTAATTGAGCTTGAAGAAAACGGAAGTCACCAAAGAAAACAAGCTCAGCGGAGACTTAATTAATGGCGCCGCCGAAACACTATCCTGGCGCCGAATTGGTGACTTTACATCCTTGTCTCTCCGTTCTCAACCCATCTACTGTAAACAAAGGTGCTTGTCTTAGTGCTGAACATAATAGCCTCAGTTTTGTTATCAATATTGTCTACTTCGTGCAAAGTTTGACATCAAGATTCCACTCGTTGTTGAAATGAAACAAACGAAGGGATAAATCTTCGGGCTCGCGCGACACGACCTGGAGGCTGGAGCTCTTACGTCAACTTCAAGAAGTCTAGAAGAGGAAAAGGGAGCGTTCCTTAACAAACTTGCAGTATAAAAACGTTCACTTAGCTACCCATCGAGGATAATGCTAAGTCGCTGCTACTACAGACGTATAATATTACGAAATACAATAAATAGTTAGACTAAGATACATTTTTATAAAGCATTAATAAACATTTCCCGCGACCAAAAGAAAAACTAAAAAGTATTTCGCAGACGTAAACAGAATCGTAGCTTAGGAACGCAACTTTCATAGATCACACTTGGCGGTTAAGATTGTAAACAATACAGGACGGGTGTTCGAACGTGTTTCAATTTCCTGTGAATTGTCGGCGCTGTGTTAAGTGTTGAATTGCTTCTTCATTAACCGGTTTCTGTCAGAGAAGGTTTGTTTGTATTTCTTGTGATTTTTTAAAAACATATGTTACTGGTAATCAGATCAGCTGACGTAATTCAAGGCTGCTTGTGTGTTGTAACTGACATTGCTTCTTCGATGCCGTAACCTGCAGGACTACGTTAGACTGGACTAGCTTAGACTAGCCTGCTACCTTAGATTATATGAAGCCTGGTTGTTGCAAACAGTGATTAATTCATTCCAGAAACGATTTCAGTCTCCTTTCGTATATTAATACGGGTATAACTTAGCTTGGGTCAAGGCTAACTTGTGCCGTGTGCTCTACCAAGGCCTAGGTTAGGCTACCTGTATCAGCGTAGGCTACACTTCATGCTTCTGTAGCCTCAGTCTGCCTCACTTGATCGTAGCCAAAACTTCCTCTGTGGGTATTTCCAAGTATTAGCTCCCCACGAACTCTAGCCTATGGAACGGTTCCGCGAATACGAGAGACATTCGGGAGCCATACGTTCAAGAAGGGATTAGCTAGGGAGATCTATTATCAAAGGAACCACCCCAACTTAACGTACCCTACCTAACCTGACCTAGTAGTCCGAGTTACTTAGTTGGGGGGGCCTTTGTCCCCCGGACCCCCCTGTGAAGGAAACCACTTTTTAGCAAAAGTTCCCCTGTAGCACAGCGCATGTGTGAGCAAAAATATAATCAGTTCTGAGGTTAATTACAGGTTATTTACAGTCAAGCAACAAAAATTGGTAGAACTAAGTTAGAGGTACACGGCGGGTATTTAGCGAGAAATGGCAGTTTCTTATAGTATTTTGGATGCTTATTAACAATATAACGTTAATTTTTGGCGGTCGGCTGTAATTAACTTTCAATTTACCTTTGAACTCTACCCTATGGTAAGAGGGACCCCGATGGGAATCTGGGGTTTCCATACGTGATCTTCGAAACAGACGTAGGTGTGCTCTGTCTTGTGAAGATCGCGTTAGGAAACCCCTTGTTGGATGGACTTCAGAGGGCAATTACAGGTTAATTACAGCTGACCGCCAAAAAATAACGTTGAATTGTAAATAAGCAACCAAAATACTATAAGAAACTGCCATTTCTCGCTAAATACCCGCGGTGTATCCATTACTTAGAAATACCCAAAAAATAACAGTAAATTCTTGATAAGCAACCAAAATACTGTAGAAAAAGTCAATTTCCAAGGTAATACCCAACGCGGAGCTAATACTTAGTTCTACCCGCTATGGTACCAAAATCGCATGCTGTAGGCCTAGCCTGTGGATTACTAACTTAGATTTGGTGAAGGTGTAGGCAGTAGGCCTAGGTCTAAGCCTGATAGCTAGCGTACTAGGCCTAGTGTGTATTACCCACCCACTCTTCCATTGAATAATCTTCAAATTATTGGTTAATTATTTTGGTAAGACTGAAGACTACTACCGCATCCTGGTACCTGCCAGTCACTGATCGGAATAGTTACCACCTTTCATTTATGCTTTGGATCATGTTTATTTATGATATTAACTGTATTTTTTTTTTCTTGTGCTCATCCCCAAGGGGCTGGTACTAGACAGTGCCTATTTTCCACATAAATTAGTAGTTACCGAACCAGAAGGGCACTATTGTAGTCTTTAGTGTTAGCAATAATTCGTTCAAGTGTTAGCCTATGTTGGCTGTGCTGTGATGCTACCATACCATCTGCATTGCATGAGCCTCTGTAGCTTATTGTCTCCTTTGATTGTGACGAAACATATTGTTCTTTTTTATTCCTTTTATTCACCCTTCTTGACTACCAAATATATCTAGGCTAACACATATGTTAGAGGTCCCTTTCTGCCTAATGTTACCAGAGCTCATTGACGGAGTCTCTTTCCCTTCCTTGTTTACACCCTTCTGTTGTTCACTCCTTTCTGCTAGGCTGGGTTGCCTATCCAGTATCTACAGCGGTAAAGATTGAGTGTGAAATATAATTTGACTTTCAGTGGCTTTTCTAAAAAATCTAGGCATGTTGCTAATCACAAGGTCCACCTTTAGGGAAAAATTTGATAAAATCCATGTGGTGTATAATGTTTTTCACAACCCTGTGAACAGACATACAGACCTAATAAGAAAAAAAATAACCTTAAATTTCTCTTTAACCTTAGAACTCCAAGTATGACCTTGACCTTATGCTGTACATCTGTATCATGGATGTTAAATATACATGACCTTGGACTTCTTAAGGATGACCTTGACCTCGCTCTGTATATTCACTTCATTATTAGAGCATAGAAGCCTAATGAGAAGTTTAATCTCATATACTGTAGTTCAGCTTATGACCATGGTTGAATTAATGTACAATAGCCCCTTGATCATTCAGACTATTACATCCATAGGGGCTGCAAATACTTGAAAAGAGCGGAAAAAGGAATACAGTAGTGACTAGGCTAGCCTGTGCTGCACTAATGCTAGGCTACATGAATAGCCTACCATAACTCTGGCTTGCCTATAAAGGTGGTCATAAACTAACTTCAAAAATTGTATAGAATCCAAAGAAATAAGAATTTTTCATGTTGTCTTTCATGATAATTGTTGATAAAACACTAAAAACTAAAGAATATAATACTTAGCAGGCAAAAAGTGTCATTCGTGAACTCTATCACAGTAACCTAGCCTACTGAAATCACATGCAACAGTCATGATCAATGTTATTTATAACTTTATAATACGTCATCAGATGCAATAACAGGCATCTAAAGGTTATATATTTTAGTCATTTATTTATACATTTAACCTATTTTATGCCGAGGCAAAATGCTCATTCCATAACATCCTACAAATCTTGTGAGGGAGGATAAAAGGTGTCGCAAATCATTTGACTTCAGTTTTATTACTATATTTATAAATTGTGATGGAATCACTAAAAGATGTAAAAAGCAGGAAGCCCCCCTTTCTTTTTTAAAGTGCTGTATGGTATTGTTAAATGCATCACAGTGATTTGTGGACATTATTATTATTAAAAAATACTAATTTGTGGACACCTGTGAAGTGCAAATAAGGGAATACACCTATGCTAGCCAGTGCTATGCTACCTCTAAATTTTGGGCTAACACTGCCATATTCTTAGCCTGCCTTAGGCAAACAAAATCTTATATTAGTAAAACCCATAGAATCCACAGAGGTAAGAACACTATAGCACTGCAGTATAAATAAGACCAATGAAAACGTAGTACTGTATGTCAGTTTGAATAAACCTGTGAATACTACACTTTTAGCAAGTCTCACTCGAGACCATCTTGATGCTCAAATCTTGTATCGTGATGAAGACTTAGAGTACATTCACATGCACGTTAGCCATAGACACTGCACGTGTATGTATGCATGATACATTAAAAAAATTTGTTTAGTGTGTGGTATAACCAGAAAAAATCACCTAGAACACAATAAACTGTGCTAGTTTACCCATTCCATTTTGTGTGGATATTTTCTGTAGTAAGCGCAGTTTGTAAGAGTAACCAGTGTAAATGTATGTAAGGAACCATTAATCTGTAAAGTAGTCCAGGCAGCAACTCACACAAGACTTACCTCTTTCCCTCTCCCAAACTACCTTAACACTAAAAGGCCAATTGGCATACATTATTAGTGAAGTATTATCTTTCCCACCATACTTACTAATCCATTCATCCCACCCACTCCAGAGAATTTGTTGTCTGCTCCCCACCTGATGCTTAAGCCATCTGTACTGTTCACAGTTTTATCTGCTCTGTTGCAGTTAAGTGTGTGCACTTGATTGCACTGAAACAAATTCTGGGTAAGGGAAACAAAGCTGGTCTTGAATTGGGAATAATTGTTCATGTAAAGGCTTTAATCCGTAGGGCTTTTTGCCTCTTGTCAGATGATGTCCACTATCTACCAAAATCAGTATGACTAGTGCTTGTGACTGATTATAACCACTAATAGATAACCAGTGGACCAGGCTGTTTTAAAACCTTGCTTTCATTTGACGTTTGCTTTGATTCGTAGATGCTGTGGAAAGTAATAGGCAGATGTTGAGAAGGTTCTGGGAAGGCCCCAATATCCTCAAGTAAAAGAGGGCCTATGTATAGTAGAATCCTACCTTACCATGTTTCATTGTTTTTGCTGAGTAGAAATACAGTACTATACTTTAATATGCAATACTACTGAAATGTATATGCATTAGTGGCATGGAAACAAGTTTATTTTAGTTTCGATTTTGGCCATAGTTCATGTGGAAGCTAACAGGATGGGTTCAGGCTTCATGTGCAGATAGCATCATGTATTTAGAGCAGTATTTAGGAGTACAGTATGATTGTAGTCTTGAGGAATGCCGAATCATTCTGTACCATATCCACTACAAGAGAAGGATCATGGAAGATGAAAAGTATTTCAGCCTACCATCTCATGAATGTGTTGGAAACTGCACTGCTTCTACTTTATGAATGTCATAAATTCCCCAAAATATTGGTTGCTTCAGCTGATCAAGAATGTGGGTTTCTAATTAAACATACAGTATTAGTTGAAATGGGGGCACAAGAAAACGAACCTTTGAAATTATAGTTTAGAAAATAGACTTAAGCCAAAGATTAGTACCCTTTCATTAGAATTTTTTGTTGTTTCAGACTTGCAATGAGTGGTCGGAATTTGCAAGAGCTGTTGCAGCAGGCAGAGCACCTTGCAAGCAACTTAAATGGAGGTGGAGATCTGCCACGTGTTGATCGCTCTTTGCAACAGATCCTCCACACAGGCCAACAGCTGTGGTCTCGCCCAACTGCCCCAGGAACGACTGAGAGTGATGCCCAAGCGTGAGTAGAGATTTTTTTTTTGTACTTTACGTTTTTGGTTGGGGATCTTTTCATGCAACCCATTAATTTTACTATTGGTATTTGTATTACTTACAGCATATTTATATTTTCAACATATTCACCTTTCGATGCAGATTTTTGTTAAGATCAAAATCAAATTTTGATTTCATAATCTTGGAAGCATTAATTTCTTGCTCCCCAGGGAAGGAGCAATTTTCTTATGGATATGGTTTTCATTTTTTATTTTGAATATTTTTATGTATTGGTTTGTAAACAATTTGGATTGATTTGAGTGTTGGCTAGAACGTAAAGATGGAAAGGGAAAATCTGATGAGTTCTGAGGAGGAAATGGACGCGAGAGGAGCAAATAGATTTAGTAGATGAAATTTGCAGTAGATATTTTGTTTGAAGGAGAAACCTCGAAGAAGACTTTGATTCCGTTTATGTTACGGAAATTTATTAAAGAAATGTAGATATGGAAATTTATTATAGAACTGTAGATCCACTTTCAGCAAACTGTTGAAACGTATTACTACACTTATAGATTTACTGAGTTTAATCGCAGTTTTAAAACATCACTAAGGTTATATTTCCGAAGACTCCAGCTACCTCCCACTTTATAATTTGTATATTTCTTGGGTAAAACAAGTCAAAACAAAAAATTTCTTCACAATACATAACCTTCGCAAATGCTAAATAGAAGAGAAAAATAATCAAATTATGATTCATATAAGGTAAGAATACCGGTCCCCCACCCCCTTCCATAGCTAATACGGCAGAATTGTAATCAGTAAACGCCCCAAGGTTACGTTAGGTTAGTATCTTTAGGTTCTTTAGTGCCGTACCATTTCCTAGCCATTTTTGCATGAGAAACCCAAAATGGTTTTTCAAGCAAAAATGGCTAGCTGGAGTCTTTCGAAATGGCTGGCTGGAGTCTTCGAAAAATGACCAACATTACTAAGGTTATTCACCGATATTTTTTAATGATGCAATAAACTTAAACATGTTTGAACAGTGATGTTATTCACGCTTTTGCCGACGAAGAGTGAACGGACAGTATAGAATGGTTTCCGATAACTTCCATGCTCTATGGTGCGGTGCGTATTTTCTGTGTCGATGTTTATAGGAGGGACTTCACAAAACGTCTTTTGGGCAATAAATACGAAACTTGTTAATAAAGTTTACAGCTTTAGTAATCTTTTCCAAATCGGAGCTTTGTTTACGTAAGGTTTTGCAAGGAACACGTTTTTAATGTGCTTTTGATTCTGTCATGATTGTTCTTTTTATATTTAGTATTTAATTTTTGTTTAGTAAGGTTTTGCAATTTTGGGTATTATTTCATTTTATGGGCTTTCAACAGGTTTTTCTGTTTTTATGATGTGATTTACATGATTTTGTTTATTTCATCGTCAAATGATTGTTCTTTGATATATTTTATACTTTTTGTTTAGTAACTGTGTTTTTGTTCAGTTTTTTATATATCGTAATTTTATTAATTTTGTTTTAAAAAGTATTTTTCTTGGTTTTAATCACATCAGTTAATATTTTTTTATATGTCCATAAAATATAGCAATTTTGTTTAAAAAGTTTTCTTGGTTTTATGTAGTTAATTTATTTTATAACTAAACTATAGCCTGCTGTACTGTTTAGTTATTTCTGTCACATTATTTTATTACTTTTGTGCATTTTCTATACGTGACAGCAGCTCACTCTGTCGTTTTTTCTTGATCCGTTGTAACCAATTGCCGCTCCAACCAGCCCACTATTGTTTATCAAAGGATTCAGTAATGGCTGAGGCCTTCTCCGTACCAACAGTGCCTGTCTGCACCTTACGTTCACCCATCCGAGGACTGACCAAAGCATTGTTGAATGACTTGGCTGATCGAGATAGCGGTAATATAGCGATTATTCAATTGCACGTCATTTATTTGTTGTAACGTTTGGTATTAACCCGGTGTAGCAGGAAATTATTCCCCCATGACTGAAATTCCCCCCGGGAAAATTAGCCTAGGATTGATTTCCCCCCGGGGAATAACAGCCCAGGTTGTTTTTCCCCTGGGTGGAATTTTGGACGTAGGATATTTTTCCCCCTCTAGGCCATTTCTGCCCCTTACATGTATCCAGCTTTGCGGCGTGTTTAGTACTGTACAAGCCCGTTGGGGATTTCCGTATAAACATAAACAAAAGACTGTAAATAACAAAGATAATGACTCCCAAGAGGCAGTTTAGTCGTGATGATAATTATCCTGTGTGGCAGGAGGCTGTCGTTGCTACACGTGGCCGCCATAGCCATACTCTTATAACAGTAGTGGGGTTGGGGGAATCTTGGACCAGAGGGGGGGGAATATTATCCTGGGACGAAATTCCCTTGGGGGGAAATATATCCTGAGCCATATATGCCCCAGGGGGAATTTCGGACAGGGGGAAATACAGACTGTTACACCGGTTTTCACTCACCTTCCGACGTGGACTTAGTGACACACACACACACACACACACACACACACACACACACACACACACACACACACACACACACACACACACATATATATATATGTATTACTAAAAGGACATCATTCAAACTGGATGGTATCTAACGGAATTTTTACTCAGAAAAGTTACAAGCTTTCTTGGACAAACAGTCCACATTATCATCCGTACGGATATCTTGATAATGTGGATGTTTATCAACTTGATAGTCCTTTTAGTAATTCAACTAATGCACAGAACAATTGAAATGTGATTGTAATGAGGTCACACTCATTATAGTAATTCTATATATAATGCACAGAACAATTGTGCCAATGTGATAAAGTTATATATACATATATACACACACACACATATACATACACACACACACACACACACACACATATATATATATATATATATATATATATATATATATATATATATATATATATATATATATATATATATTTTAGGGCCTTTAACGATCTCAAGCGATCTCACCCTGGGGCATCCTTGCCAACAGAGCGTCGTTGAATGGGGGTTTATTTTTGCCAGGGGTGGACCCTTCCCCATTCTCAGCTCCATCAACTAGCCAAGAGAGATGGTATCCTCAGTCATATGACCATACATCATGAGACGCCTGCCAGATCATTCCTCTGCGATCGACGGAAAACAGGTGATTTCTTGACAGTCCAAAATCCAGAAGCCATTTCTCTGCTCACTGTTGGAAACGTGTGGTTCCTTGATGAAATCCATAGTCCAATCAGTCCTCTGCTACAGACAGGAAGCTTCCAATCTCTAAATCGCACGACGTTGAATTCCAGCGACTCCTGACGGTGCGTGCCCTTCGATGTCTTGTGTCCCTGCCACACTGGGATCAAATGTTTTGCATATATAAATGGCATGAAACTTACGGGTTTTTACGCCGCGCCAGAGGTTGCCACAGTAGTATATGCAAGTATTTGATCCAGTGTGCATTGCATAACCCATATTTTGCATATATAATAGGCATTAAACTTACGGGTTTTTACGCCGCGCCAGAGGTTGCCACAGTAGTATATGCAAAAATGGGATCCAATATGCAATGCACAACCCAGTTCACATATGAAGCAGGCATGAAACTTACGGGTTCTTACGCCGCGCCAGAGGTTGCCTTCCAAGCATATGTGATTGGGCATTGATACCCCATTCCCAGGGGTATCATGTGGCAGGAGTCCATTCTTCGGGCACTTGCCGCCCTTCCCACCAGCCGCTGTAGTCTCTCCATCGCGCAGAGGTGCTTCCACAGCTGTATCCAGGAATGATGTCCATCACAAAACTGAAGTTCTTTCTGTTCCAACATCAGAGATGTCTTGTCTTCTTTCTTCTGCAAGCAAACCATCCGTCTTCCTGAAAATGCAGAGTCCTCAAGTGACAGAGTTTATCTTGTAGAGATTTTTTACCATTTCAGATTCATGCTCCAGTTTTCGGAGCCTGGCTGCAGATTCCAGCCTCATTTTCTGATGCACTTGTTCTGTACTGAGGGGCTTCTTAACTGGTGGAGTTTTAGCCATGGCGTTTGAGCGTTTCTTGGTGCCAGCTGGATGCTGTTCCAATTTCCTGAACTGATTGAGTCCTTCCTCGATGTTGTCCAGTCGTCGGTAGAGGTCTTTACAGTCGATCTGAGGTTTCCTCAGACATCGGGTTTTGTCCAGAGCCTTATTCTTTCCATCTTTCCTTTGTGGTACAGACTGTTCTGTCGGCACCATTTTAACCATATTCTTTTTTCCGTTGAACATTTCCTTTTCCTTACTTATCAGATCGCGTTCCTTGACTGTTTCATTGACCTTTTTTTCTTTAAGAACCTTGACTTCCGTTTCCAAGGATCTGATCTTCGCATCCTTGGCCAAGTTCTCTTCTTGCAATCTTTCAGTTTCCACGATTGCCTCCAACTTCTCGAACTCCATCGTCTCCAACTCCTCCTTCGTCTCAGCCAGTTCGAATTCTAGTTGGACTATCCTTTTCGTCATTTCATTTAGCTTTCCATTCGCCTTTTCTGCTGCAACACGTTTACTTTCTTTCAACAGACCGATGACCTCCTTTTGCTTGAGAGAGCTTTCATTCTCCAGTCGGAGGATCTCTCTGTCCCTCAACAGGTTCTGTTTTTTCAGGTCTTCAAGTTCGTTCTTTCTCTCTTCTGTTTCCATTTTACATTGCTGGAGCTGTTGCAGATTTTCTTCAGCCCTCTGTTTGTCGATAGTGAGCACTTCTAACTGGTCTTCTAAATCTTTAATTCTTGAGGTTTTATCGTCGTTCTCCTTCTGCAGACTTTCAAAGCGATTCCGTTTCGTTCTGTTTTCATCTCGAAGTCTCTCCAAGTCCTCGTTCAGCCTGTTTAGTTGGACTTGTGTCGCATGCCTGTCATTTTCCATTTCGTTCAGATCGTGATGCAGCGTCTCCTTCTCCATTTCGAGGACTGCAACCGTGCTTTCCAAAATAATGAGCTTGGAGTCTTTATCTTCGTTCTCCTTGATTAGCTTTTCCGTCTCTTTCATCTTTTCCGATATTTCTTTTTTAAGCGTTTCCATCTGGGCAGGCATTGAGCAAATTTGTTCTTCCTTTTCCTGGTTGAGTCGTTCCAGGTGTCTCATGCTTCGTTCCATCTGCATTCCATATTCGGTCAGGCCTTCTACCTTCTTCTTTAATTCCTCTATTATCAGAGTCTTCTCTGCCATCTCTTTCTCAAACCTTAGGACGTTTTCATTTTTCGTAATTGCGTCCTCTGAATCATCGTCGTCTTCAATTTCTGAATCATCGTCTTCTTCGCAGTCTGAATTATCTTCTTCACAGTCTGAATGATCGTTTTCGCAGTCTGAGATAAAGTCTTCCAAATCGTCGCCTTTTACAATTGCAGCTTCCTCCGGACACTCAGAGTTGTCCAGAGCCATAAAATCAATGAAGAATTGAACCAAACACATGCAAATTCCACGAAGTATAAATACTTCAGTGAATAGCACAACAAGACTAATATAAAAGAGATTCTCGCGGGGGAATTTGACCCCGGAGCCAAAGCACTGTTCGAGCACGAAGGTAAGCAAACTTAGAAACATCTTTAGTTCGGTACAGATCAACTGTCTTTGCTCTATCCTCAGTTTTCATAACCAACACAGGAGAGCGTCGGGATTCCGGAGGCATTTTGGTCTCCGAGGAAGCTGCTGCTTCTGTCTTCGGGGATTCTTGGGGATTCCGTGGAGAGCTGGATTCCCTGGAGTCGTTGGAAGGTACCGATCCATTTATCGCTTAAAAATTCCCCTTCGGTGATGAATCTTCATTGAGGATAATTCCGAAATAGCGTGAATTGGATATTAAACGACATTTGTAGTTCATGATTGTATATAAATCACGGTGTGATAAAAATTTTATATATATATATGTATATATATATACCACTTATATATATACACACATATATGTATGTATACATACATACATACATACACACATATAAATTTTATATATATATATTTATATATATTTCTTTTAAAGAAATAGAGAATACATAAAAAGTATTTCAAATATCGTTTACCGATAGTTTCCAGCTCATTACGCAATAAACTGTACAGCGCATTATCAAAGCCACTGAAAATAGATCTATTTTTCGGAGGTCTCGGTATGATGCTGTGTGAGCCTCGGCCCATGAAACTTTAACCACGGCCAAGTGGTGGCCTAGCCTATATCGTTGCCAGCAGCACGATTATGGCTAACTTTAACATTTAATAAAATAAAAACTACTGAGGAGGCTAGAGGGCTGCAATTTGGTATGTTTGATGATTGAAGGGTGAATGATCAACATACCAATCTGCAACCCTTTTGCCTCAGTAGTTTTGAAGTTGTGAGGGCGGACAGAAAAAAGTGCAGACGGACAGACAAAGCCGGCACAATAGTTTTCTTTTCAGAAAACTAAAAAGAAAACCAGTGCTCCTGCACAGCTTCATAACCGCAGATAGAAAACTCAAGTGAAGGAGGTCGCAGAAGACCAACTTACGAAACCCCTATAAAGACTGCCTGGGGATAAATTGTGATTATATATATATATATATATATATATATATATATATATATATATATATATATATATGAATGTGTATGTACATGAAAGTAACAAGATTTTTAATGAAAGTAACTAAAATAATGAGGCCGCGGTCTAGAGCTGTGGAGAGAGCAATTGAAGGACCCGGTGTAGCAGGAAATTATTCCCCCCCTGACTGAAATTCCCCCTGGGAAAA
>NC_089755.1:53009297-53021797 GCF_040412425.1 Macrobrachium rosenbergii | reverse complement strand
ACAGACTCATCATCACAAAGCGTTGAGCCGTTTCATGCCGACCGCATGGTCATGCTCATAATGGTTTGGACCATGTCGAAAAATCACACTCAGTTACTCCTTTATATTTCGTTTAAAAGCTACACAGTATAAACAAATATTTTGGTTAGTTAAGAGCAGAAGAATGATTTTATAATTCTCTCTCTCTCTCTCTCTCTCTCTCTCTCTCTCTCTCTCTCTCTCTCTCTCTCTCTCTCTCTCTCTCTCTCTCTCATTTATAGTAAACCCAATTTTTATCGGTCTGCTTTCCTTTCGCGTTTCTGAAGTGCGTTTTCTGCAATGCTCTCATCATTTGCAGCCAAATGAGCTGTTCCATCAAGCTGCTCGCATACCTTTCGCATTCATCTGAACCTTTTGTTACCTCATCAATTGAACGGAATGGAGAGAGAGAGAGAGAGAGAGAGAGAGAGAGAGAGAGAGAGAGAGAGAGAGAGAGAGAGAGAGAGGAACAAGGAAAAACGACTTAAAATCTCCTTGATTAGATTCCGCATCTCCGGCTCGTCATGGGAAGCTTAGGCATTGGGTGTGTTCTCGTTTTAATTTTTTCCCCCACGTTCCCTGGAGGGTAATGAGGGTGGGATGGGGGGGCCGGGTTAGGGGGGTAGGGGCGCGGTAGGGCTTGGTAACGTTTTCATATCTCAGTATGAAAACGACTGTCGCTAATTCTGGGCCATAGGAGAACGGTTGTCGAGATTCCGGCTGTAGTTCATTAAGTCTATTTTCAGTCCACGGTTGAATGTGTTACGATGATTCGAGGATATTGGGTTATTTTGAGATTGTTTTGTTTTCGAGATGTGTTGGCATAATTTAGTTTACAGAGTCCATATTTGTACAGCGTCTTGGTTAATTTATTTTGGGAGTGTATGAGGTGAGGGAATTTATTTGTACGCGGTGGTTTGCATCTTCAAGTTTATTTTTGGACAAGGGGTATATTTAGGGCAGTGTTTAAGTTCAGGTTTTTTAAATTTTTATTTTGGGATGGTGTTTTAATTCAAGAAATTGATTATGAAAGTTTTCAAGTTGAAGGAGTTTAATATGTGCCTTTATTTTTTTTTTTTTAGCTTAGGATTGTATTTTATGACAGTTTTGGTTTAAGGAGTTTATTTTGAAGCAGGTATAGTTCAAGGATTCCATGCTGGGACGGTGTTCTAGTTCAAAGAATCGATTTTATGACAGCCTTAGTTCAGTGAGTTTATTTTTGGAACGGTGTTTATCGTCAGAAATTTATTTTAGGGCAGTGTATTCTTTCAGTTCAAAGGCTCTATTTTTGGACGGTATTAGAATTCAAGGAATTTGTTTTGGGACTGGTTTAGAATAGGAGTTTATTTTACGGCTGTGCTTCACTTATAGAAGTTCATTTTGGAACAGGGTCTTAGTTTCTGGAGTTTTTTTTTTTTTTTTTTTTTGAGGGAGGAGGACTTCATTTTATGGTGTTTTCAATTCTAGTGGTTTATATAAGGATACTGTTTCAGTTCAAGCCGTTTATGTCGGGACAGTTTAGTTCATTGTTTCTGTTTTGGGGCATTCTGCCCTAAAATGGAAGACTGCAGTGTCTGCAAAAATACAAAACCGAGAAAAATGGTAGATACTGCAGTTTTCCCTGGCCTTACTACTGATTTTGTAGATACTGCAAATGGGACCCCACTAAATAAAGCATTGAAGAATCATTCTGAAACTACAGTAACTTGTGTATTAGTATTTCACGAGCCCAGTAGGGGGCATATCTCAATTTCGAAAATGTTACAAATACTGCAGTTTTCCAGTTTAGTGCAGCACTGTTCAATTGTAGGAGTTTGATTGGGATGTGTTTTGCTTTATTAGGAAAATATTAGATGGTGTTTTGGTGCAGAGTTTATTTACAAACAGTGTTTTAGTTTCAGGAATGTTTTGGGAGATGTTCTAGTTCATTAAAGAGTTCTGTTGTATGTTTTCGTTAACTCAGTTTATTTCAGGACTGTCTAAGTCTGTTGGGGAGTATTTCAGGACTAAGTCTGTTGGGGAGTTCATTCTGAACAGAATGCTGAGATATACGAGTACAGTACAAAGGATCGGAAGAGGCTGATATGAAATTTACATTGACCGAAATTCGCTTTAGTTTCAGGAATGTTTTGGTTGATGTTCTAGTTCATTAAAGAATTCTGTTGTATGTTTTCGTTAACTCAGTTTATTTCTGGACTGTCTTAGTCTGTTGGGGAGTTTGCCTTGAACAGAAGGCAGTAATGTACAAAGGATCGGAAGTGGCTGATATGAAATTTGCATTGACCTAAATTCGTTTTAGTTTCAGGAATGTTTTGGTTGATGTTCTAGTTCATTAAAGAATTCTGTTGTATGTTTTCGTTAACTCAGTTTATTTCAGGACTGTCTAAGCCTGTTGGGGAGTTTATCTTGAGCAGAAGGCAGTAATGTACAAAGGATCGGAAGTGGCTGATATGAAATTTGCATTGACCTAAATTCGTTTTAGTTTCAGGAATGTTTTGGTTGATGTTCTAGTTCATTAAAGATTCTGTTATGTTTTCGTTATCTCTATTTTGGGACTGGCTAAGCCTGTCGGGGAGTTTTATCTTGAACAGAAGGCAGAGATATACAAAGGAGCAGGAGAGGCTGATATGAAATTTACATCGACGTAAATTGGCTTTTAGGGTACATTCATTTAGCTAATGTTCGTAGAGTGGTCCCATTTATTGGAGGATTTTTTGCGGAACCAATTGGCATCTACAGACTTGACTTGAAAGTAGGTATATGAGGTTTGCCTCATATTTTATCTCAGGATCTTAGCGAGTTGTGTGAAAATGGCCGTATGATTAAATCATATGATTATGTCGTTGCACTCTTGCATATTTTATATGTATATATACATACATATATATATATATATATATATATAAAATGTGTGTGTATATATATATATATATATATATATATATATATATATATATATATAATGTGTGTGTGTATGTACATATATATATATATATATATATATATATATATATATATATATATATATATATATATATTGTGTATATACATATTTTTAATATATACATAACATATTTATTTATTTATATTCCTTAGTCCTAATATGTCTTGATCAAATAAACTGAGATATTGGGAGAAGAAGCAGATATTTCTGCTATCTTCTCTTTTTTAAAGTATACAAATTTTTATTGACATTTAATTTATATATATATATATATATATATATATATATATATATATATATATATATATATATATATATATCGCATCATTCATTCAACTTCATACCTTTATTTTATTTATCCTTCTCATCGCTTCGTTTTATTTATTAATCATTTCCTTCACTAACTCATTAATCCATTTACCGTATGTAACTTATTTACTCTTCATTAGGGCGCTGAATGGCCTCCTTGGCCCCAGTGGCTGGGCATTTGCCCTAACTATCATACACATCCATCCATCCACCCTGACGTTTTCTATTCTCTCCACACGACCAGTCCATTTCAAAGATTCTGATTCATCCTGTTTCACCATCCCTCCTCATCTGAATCTTCCGCCTCAGATACTAAACTAATGTGAGTGTTCTTTTTTTTGCTTGCTCCTTTTTTTATGGGGTGGGGCGGGGGTGTTTGATCGTGTAATGCCTGCTATGACAGGTCAAAGACTTGGCCTTGTTAATGGACGTGTTTTCTTCTCTTTCGTGACTTCCGTTGCTCGTAATGGATTAAGTAAACACGGGAAATGCGTGGTGTTTTTTATTTGCTTTTTTTTGTCTCTTCTGAATTATTTCTGGCTTCGTGATGTTCCTTTTCATTAAAACTTAACGCTTCCTCAGTTCAAGTTTTCTTTTTTCATCTATATGAATTCTACTGGTTTTTTCATTTTTTTTTTATTAAGGATTTTGTTGTTGCCTCGTTGACATGAGTATCTTTTTATAGTCGTTATTGCTGGTTACTTGATTTTTATATAATTTTTCTCTTAACTTACGTGTCTCTGCGTTTAATCATAACATTTTCATTACATTTTCATTATCATGTTGAATACATGCTTCTCTGCTCTCTTTGG
Source organism: Macrobrachium rosenbergii (assembly GCF_040412425.1). Classification (NCBI taxonomy): domain Eukaryota; kingdom Metazoa; phylum Arthropoda; class Malacostraca; order Decapoda; family Palaemonidae; genus Macrobrachium; species Macrobrachium rosenbergii. The sequence continues at coordinate 53,017,714 of NC_089755.1, read as the reverse complement.
CTGCTCAGTTTTTCAAATTGTTTTTATATTTGCATTATTTTTTCGTTGGAAGTTGTAGCTTATTTCAAACCTTTATTTCTCCTTGTAATTGATTTAATTGATGATCTGTTTGTCGTTGAACTGGCATAACATTTATCATTTTGAAGTTCGTTTCTTTTATTGTTCCGGTCGCTGTAGTTGTAGAATTTGCTGATGTAGGATGTTAGGTTGTTCGTTTTCAAATGTAGAGGAATCCAATCGCAGTCGTTTGCTGAATTTTATGAATTTTCTGCCGTATATTTCTGTCGCTTTTTGCCTTTCAGGTTTTTTAGTTATATAACTCACTTTTTCCTCCAATGGCTGTGGAGCTCATATATTGTTTTTGTAGAATGCTCTGTGATTAAGCCACGCCCACCATTTTTGCACACGGGCTCCGGATTGGCTTAGCACTCCTTTGCAGTGGCCAATAGGATTTCATCATTCGGTGATGTATCAATCAGGAATTCGCCTCGCGGAGGGTCAGCGCGACGCTGTTCTGGACCGAAATCGAGGATTAAAACCGGAAAAATGTGTGTTATTGTTTGGAGTCAAATGAAGATAGCCTTGATCTTTATTTGTACCTGGAAGCGTAATTTGTGGTCTTAGTGTTATTATATGGGCAGATAATGTGGAAAATCGTGTATGATCCCTGTATTTAACCGTGCATTCTTTTTTTTTTATATTAAAGTAGACGGACATGATTTTAAGGTCACATACCCAACTGTACACATGAAAACCAACCTTATCTTGTGTAACCCCGAGAAACCTTAGGTAACGACGTGTCTGCGTGGGGGAGGGGTGTGTTAGGGGTTGGAAGTGTTCAAGAGTTGGGTTTTGGGGTGGGGGACCATGCTCGCTTGGCTGGTTGTGAAGAGAGAGTCTTTGAATTTAGTATAGGACTTGTATTACCGTAGAAAAGTGAGCTAATTCATATCCATTCTTTTGCTCAGGTGTCCTTTCTAGCCACACTGTGGCCCATTGCCGCTAACACCAGGCTCCCTAGGTCTGTCATAAGTATTAGTAATGTTCTCCCCAGCTTATGTGCCGGCAATTTGGGGAGTTCTTTGTTCTGTCTCCCATAATAGAACCGAATAGACTTAGCTTTGAGAGAAACAGGGGGGCAGGGAACATATTACTTTCTGGCCATTATTATTATTATTATTATTATTATTATTATTATTATTATTATTATTATTATTATTATTATTATCGGTTAAATGATCCCGTTATATATTTGTGGATCTTTTAGTCATCTCAGAAAGCACGACATATCGTTGTGGTTATGAAAGATTAATATTAATAAAAAGTCTGAGCGGGTGCTTGTTAATATTATAAAAAATCTGAGCGGGCGTTTTTATTCTGGAATTCTCCAAAAATGCCATCGACGTGCCAGACAACTTTATGTCATTATGTGAAAGGTGAAAATTAATTAGGACGTGAAAAAAGGAATCGAGAAAATGAAAACTAATTAGCTCATTAAGGGAACTCAGCTGGTGGACAAAGTTATGGATGATTATTTTAGGACCGCTACAGAAAAGGCGAAACAGAAATTGAACAAAAATAAAATACAGGAGAAAATAACAGATATATATACGTCTCATGTTAGGTTTACTTGAATGTTAATATAAGCAAGAGAATAATCCTCATATTATTATTATTATTATTATTATTATTATTATTATTATTATTATTATTATTATTATTGTAAATGTTTACATACATTCGAATGGAAGAAGACCGATAGGCCATTACTTCGCGAAGATAGAGTGAGGTAGTCCATGAAAAGAGATTTTGTTCTTTGAAAAACGAATATATATACACTATAATTTATATACATATATATACTGTATATATATACACTATATGTAATTAATGACCGGACCTCATTGAAACTGGGTGGTATCTAGCGGAGATATTTATTCAGGAAAAGTTACAAGCTTTCTAGGACTCACAGTCCTCATCGTCAAGTATCCGTAGATTTTATTGAGGTCCTGTCAGTAATTGTATTAATGCACAGAACGATAATTACTGTGTAAATGATAAAATTAATATTATATACATATATATACAATGCATAAATATATATATATATATATAATATATATATATACATATACTGTATGTATATATATATAGTTATGTATATATATATATAACTATATATATATACTGTGTGTATATATATGTATATATATATAATGTACTATTTAAGGATGTTTTAATTTAAGTTTACATACTTGATATTATTCGGCAAAACAAAACTCATCACAGCGAAGCTCTGTGTCATATCCCACAGAGGACATGGCGAAAGAGATATTGCTCAATATTTTTCATCGATATTATCCTCGTGGGGACAATGGGGGTGCTTTGTAACGTGAGCTGGCATAAGCAGGTACGGATTTTTTGTCTTTTCTTGGTTGATAGAAGCCGATGCTACAATCAAGTTACGAAATAAAAAAAAAGGTCACTCTTCAGGCCCCTGGGTGCTTAACGACTGGAATTCAGCTCTCTCTCTCTCTCTCTCTCTCTCTCTCTCTCTCTCTCTCTCTCTCTCTCTTCTTCCTTGTATTTATGTATACATACAGGAACACACACCTGTATATATATACATATATATATGTATGTGTATGTATATACATACATTATTTATATATATCCATATATATTTACATATACAGTATACATATATATACATATATACATACATACACACACACATGTATATAGCATATATACATATATACATTACAGACCTACGGTGTAACTAGATAGCTAAGTGGCATTTACGCCTGTCTTATATTTGTAATGTATGAATTTCTCTCTCCCCCCTTCAAACGTCTAGTGAGATGTTAACAAATCTAAAGAGAAGTAGCGTCGATGATGCTTAACGAAGAGTTTGCATTGATGGAGCACCTCTGGTTATTTGCGCAGTGCTGACTTTCTTCTCCTGACTGACGGGTCCTGGTTATTCGTTGTTTACTCCGGTTAAATAACTTTTGCTGTTGTACAGAAAGGGAGGGAATCCAGTTACGAGCTTTGTCGATTGTGTATGGGTTGAATGCAGTAGCAAAGGCAGTCAGTATTTACATTTTAGGGAAGACTTGACACACAGCCGGATTCAGTCAGAACTTACCCACCGTGAAATATTAACATAGGTAGACGGAATTGTGCTGCAAGCGTGTGGAACAAAATTTGAAAGTAGTTTGTCATAGTAAAATTATATATACATTATATATATATATATATATATATATATATATATATATATATATATATATATATATATATATATATATGTGTGTGTGTGTGTGTGGAGGGAATTGTGTTGCAAGTGTGGGGAGCAAAATTTGAAAGTAGTTTGTCATAGTAAAACATACACATATATTTATATATATACATACATATATGTGTGTATATATATATATATATATATATATATATATATATATATATATATATATATGATTATTATCACTTTTTGTACGTGATTCATTTATCACATTACCACAGGTGAAAAATAAGAAACAGGGTGTAGGTCCTGACCGGTTTCGACTTTATTTCCAAGCCATTGACGAAGGACTGATACAGAGTGTGAGAAGTCACAAATATATATACTACAAGAACAGTACTGACGAACATACACAACCGTTAGAGTCCATATCCCCACTCAGGCCGGTGTCGAGGTAGGAGTGGCCTTTAAAACTCATTTGGCTAAAAATCACAATAGACTCTCAGGGGACATTGCTGATAAACAGACCATACCCACCTCAGATCCACACCTGACAGGTGTCATGGAAGCAGGTTTGAAACTCATTAACATTACTACCCTCGTACTGTGTTTACAAATATGATAATCCCTATTTTCATACATCTCTACTGCCTACCTTAAAGTTTAAACAATTTACAAATTTCTTTTGATATTAAAGGATCAAGTTTATACATCCCTTGACTGATATTCATATTATAGTTTTGTAACTTTCTTTTATAAAGCTAGATTCAATGATGTTCCTTTCCAGTGCATTATTAGAATATACAATCCTTTTTGCCCCTTCCCAGTTGATAGCATGATTGTTCTCACTAACATGTACAAATATACCACTGTTCCCTTGTGCATATCTCACACATTTCTTATGTTGTTCAATTCTTTTTTCCAGTGCTTTCCCGGTTTGGCCAATATAAAAGTTGTCACAAGACTTACACGGAATTTTATATACACACCCTTTAGTATTGTCTGGGAGTTCTTGATAAGTACATTTTCATTGTTGTATTGTTCTTAAATGCGACATTAACACCAAAATTCTTAAGAAGATGAGGATATCCTTCATATTATTATTATAAGGCAAAACAAGCAAATTTTTTGTGTTGTAAGGTTCTTTCTGGTTCTGATACATAGTCTTTTTGCCGCTTCAAATGCACTGTTTAATACACTATCAGGATATTTCAATTTTTGCCTGCATTCCTAATCTTATCTATTTCATCATTAATATATTCAGGGCTACATACCCGTAATGCTCTTAAAAACATAGATGAAAACACTGACTTTTTAACCTTATTGCTTTGTCCAGAATAAATGCACATAGGAAGAAATATTAGTGGGTTTTCTACACACTATATTTAAACCCACTACTATTTCTTCGTATGAGGACATCCAAAAACAGTAGCACCCATCATTTTCCATTTCCATCGTGAATTTAATTGATGGTACTAATTGATTAACTTGGCAAAAAAGTTTTTACATCTTGGTTCCCTGGCCATACACAAATTATGTCGTCAACATACCTAAACCATGTTACATTACATTGGGATTATGTTGTTTAATATCTTCTTTTCAAAAAATTCCATATATAAGTTACTTAACACTGGGGATAGAGGGTTTCCCATTGCCATGCAAAATTTTTGTGAGTAAAATTTACCATTAAATTCAAATTTACAATCTTTACACATAATTTAATCAGTTCAATTAAAGTACTTTTTAGAAATGGGATATCCAGCTGTGTGTTCTCTAACAATTCAGATAAAAACGCCATCAGATCGTCTATTGGCACCTTTGTGAATAGTGATACAACATCAAAACTTACAAGCCTGGATTCACTTTATTAATCTCTCCACTATTTAGTTTATTTATCAGGTCCACATTATTCTTGATATTTGCATTTGAGATGGTACCTACTAATGGGTTGAGGATATCTACTAAGTACTTCGCTAGCTTGTATGATGCGGAACCAACTGAACTGATAATTGGCCTGGCAGGAAAGTTTGCTTTGTGAGTTTTTATTGTACCATACATGTATGGTAGCGATGGAGAGGTCACACACAACTTCTTTATAAGGCTTTCGTTACCTTTTAACAGGTTTTTCACTTTCTTATTGAAACCACTATTCACATTGTCTATCAGGTTCTTATTTAATTCTTTATATGTGTTATCATCACCTAAAGATTTTGCATTTTTTCTATATATTCACTTTTATTTAGAATTACAAAGGGCGCCTGATTTATCTGCTTTTGTCATGTGTATATTTTTATCTTTTCCCCAAAAGATTTATGGTTGCTGTTAATGAACTGAAAAAGATAAAAATATACACATGACAAAAAGCAGATAAATCAGGCGCCCTTGTAATTCTAAATAAAAGTGAATATATAGAAAAATGCAAAATCTTTTAGGTGATGATAACACATATAAAGAATTAAATAAGAACCCGATAGACAATGTGAATAGTGGTTTCAATAAGAAAGTGAAAACCTGTTAAAAGGTAACGAAAGCCTTATAAAGAAGTTGTGTGTGACCTCTCCATCGCTACCATACATGTATGGTACAATAAAAACTCACAAAGCAAACTTTCCTGCCAGGCCAATTATCAGTTCAGTTGGTTCCGCATCATACAAGCTTAAGCGAAGTACTTAGTAGATATCCTCAACCCATTAGTAGGTACCATCTCAAATGCAAATATCAAGAATAATGTGGACCTGATAAATAAACTAAATAGTGTAGAGATTAATAGTGAATCCAGGCTTGTAAGTTTTGATGTTGTATCACTATTCACAAAGGTGCCAATAGACGATCTGATGGCGTTTTTATCTGAATTGTTAGAGAACACACAGCTGGATATCCCATTTCCTAAAAGTACTTTAATTGAACTGATTAAATTATGTGTAAAAGATTGTAAATTTGAATTTAATGGTAAATTTTACTCACAAAATTTTGGTATGGCAATGGGAAAACTCTATCCCCAGTGTTAAGTAACTTATATATGGAATTTTTTGAAAAGAAGATATTAAACAACATAATCCCACGTAATGTAACATGGTTTAGGTATGTTGACGACATAATTTGTGTATGGCCAGGGAACCAAGATGTAAAAACTTTTTGCCAAGTTAAATCAATTAGTACCATCAATTAAATTCACGATGGAAATGGAAAATGATGGGTGCTTACTGTTTTTGGATGTCCTCATACGAAGAAATAGTAGTGGGTTTAAATATAGTGTGTATAGAAAACCCACTAATATTTCTTCCTATGTGCATTTCTATTCTGACAAAGCAATAAGGTTAAAAAGTCAGTGTTTTCATCTATGTTTTTAAGAGCATTACGGGTATGTAGCCCTGAATATATTAATGATGAAATAGATAAGATTAGGAATGCAGGCAAAAATTGAAATATCCTGATAGTGTATTAAACAGTGCATTTGAAGGGCAAAAAGACTATGTATCAGAACCAGAAAGAACCTTACAACAAAAAAATTTGCTTGTTTTGCCTTATAATAATAATATGAAGGATATCCTCATCTTCTTAAGAATTTTGGTGTTAATGTCGCATTTAAGAACAATACAACAATGAAAAATGTACTTATCAAGAACTCCCCAGACAATACTAAAGGTGTGTATATAAAATTCCGTGTAAGTCTTGTGACAACTTTTATATTGGCCAAACTGGGAAAGCACTGGAAAAAAGAATTGAACAACATAAGAAATGTGTGAGATATGCAAGGGAACAGTGGTATATTTGTACATGTTAGTGAGAACAATCATGCTATCAACTGGGAAGGGGCAAAAGGATTGTATATTCTAATAATGCACTGGAAAGGAACATCATTGAATCTAGCTTTATAAAAGAAAGTTACAACCATAATATGAATATCAGTCAAGGGATGTATAAACTTGATCCTTTAATATCAAAAGAAATTTGTAAATTGTTTAAACTTTTAAGGTAGGCAGTAGAGATGTATGAAAATAGGATTATCATATTTGTAAACACAGTACGAGGGTAGTAATGTTAATGAGTTTCCAAACCTGCCTCCATGACACCTGTCAGGTGTGGATCTGAGGTGGGGTATGGTCTGTTTATCAGCAATGTCCCCTGAGAGTCTATTGTGATTTTTAGCCAAATGAGTTTTAAAGGCCACTCCTACCTCGACACCGGCCTGAGTGGGGATATGGACTCTAACGGTTGTGTATGTTCGTCAGTACTGTTCTTGTAGTATATATATTTGTGACTTCTCACACTCTGTATCAGTCCTTCGTCAATGGCTTGAAATAAAGTCGAAACCGGTCAGACCTACACCCTGTTTCTTATTTTTCACCTGTGGTAATGTGTGATATATATATATATATATATATATATATATATATATATATATATATATATATATATATATATATATATATATATGTATGTTTGTGTGTGTGTGTGTGTGTAGACAATAAACCTGTTTCCACTTACGTCAACATACAGCCATAACCCCCATCCATAGCTATTTATATACAGACATCCAGTTGGCGTTGCCACGCATCCAGAGCCGCAGCCCTTACCTGCATATTAGATTTATCAAAGCTATCTGAAGTGGACACCTGAGACGCACAGCTTCCAGGATTTCTTCGAGAAAAGTTCATTGGGTACTGGGCACTGAACCCCTTTCGGGGCGGTGGGGAATTTCTCCTTGGGAAGTCAAGCTGGTTTGAGTAATCATTATTATATATATATATATATATATATATATATATATATATATATATATATATATATATATATATATATATATATAAATACAAAATTCACGAAGGAAGAGAAACACTGGAGTGCTGCGAGGTGATGTTTGACTGTCGTCCTTTACTTGGCAGACTGCTAAGTAAAGGACGACAGTCGAAAGGCCTCACAGCACTCCAGTGTTTCTCTTTAAATCGAGGATTTTGTCTGTATTTATGTATTCATGACGTTCCATATTTTCGTGATTCAGTTATATACACACACATTACATATATATATATATATATATATATATATATATATATATATATATATATATATATATATATATATATATATATATATATATATATATATATATATATATGAGAGAGAGAGAGAGAGAGAGTGAGTGAGTAGGAATGGTGTTTTATTTCAT
>NC_089755.1:52951797-53004297 GCF_040412425.1 Macrobrachium rosenbergii | reverse complement strand
ATAACGATAAATCACCATTGCATAACAGCAGTAGAATTTGCACACAACCACACATATACCTCACGTGGTGCACTGTTGGCATTGCTAAAGGGAATTTGCAGCGTCTCTTGTGCCCCTAGATGCATCCATTTTTTTTTCTTTTGCTTTACCCCCATTCCCGCTTACTTTCTGCAGTCTTGCTGTCCATCACCTCTAACTGTTACTTCTTAGTGCAACTGCTGGGTCTCTTCTCGCAGTTCACTTTAAAATGGTTGTACTTCATGTCATTCATTTTAAAAATCTCTTTAAAAATCTCGTTATCTTGCTGTCGGATCAGTCGAGCTCCTTTTCACTGTCTTCGTGCTGAGTGGTCGAATGCGCCCTAGTGCTTGGCTTGATAAGCCTAAGTTTCGTAAATAAAATAAAATCAAACAGAGAAACAGCGATAAAAGTCTTACTCGATGGCAGTGTTGCTATGACAAAAAAAAAAAATTAATAATAAATAAATAGATGAATGAAAAGATTAGCGTTATGACTGTATTTATTTGTATTTATTTTAATTTTTGGGGTAAAAAAAAAAGGCAGCCAACCCAAAAAGATAGACCCTGACTTCCTAACATGACGTCGACCCAATTTGAAAGTTGACCTAATTTTACCGTTGATGTATCACTTTGTATAACAGTCGTCTTACTGAGATGGGACATTTGTTCACTACGTATGACAATTTGTAGAGATAAAAAAATTTTTTCAGAATATTTTGGAGGACGGGAAAGGCATGTAACCCAAAAAGATTAAACCTAAATTCATATGAGATGACCTATTTTTACCATCGGTCTCACGTTTTGAATAACTGGGAATATTAAAACTTTGTTTGACAGGAATGAATATTAGATAGTTTGACAGGAATGAATATCGACAGAGAATAACAGTTTTTTTTTTTTTTGGTAGTAATAGGTAGAGAGTAATGCTTCTAGGATGAATGTAACTATCAAATTACATAAATGCGTCTGATAATATGAGATATTTGGCCATTATAGATATTTGTTCAGATAAGTAGACAGGCATGCATCTTGAGTTGTTATAACTTATGAATTGAAAAGACTAAGCAGTAGTGTACTACGGGTCAGAGTAGCTAGTAAAAATAAGTAGAATATATGTATATTGAGAGATTTGAAGTAAAATGCCTCCTTTGTCAACAAGTGGCATTGCAACTTTTACTGCTGTCAGTGACAAACATTGGGAATTTGGACGGCGTTTCCGAGACTTATTGCAAAAGAAGAAAGCTGGGAAAGAAGAAGAAATCTGGGGAAAGAAGAAGAAAGCTTGGGAAAGAAGAAGAAAGCTTGGGAAAGAAGAAGAAAGCTAGGAAAAAAGAAGAAAGCTTGGAAAAGAAGAAGAAAGCTTGGGAAAGAAGAAGAAAGCTGGGGGAAAGAAGAAGAAATCTTTGGAAAGAAGAAAGCTGGGGAAGATACGTGGATTGTGACTCCCCACGTGATGGAGATGCCCAGAAAAATCCCAAGTTTTTGTTGTCAGAAACCACTCAACAAAATGATCCCAGAATATTGCATCACCCGATGTACCCTAGATTTTTTTTATTGATTATTTCATAAATTCTTGATTGAATCCACATGGGCGGTTATCAGTTGCGCGATAAGATTGCGAGAGTATATTTTATTGTACTTTTTACCATCAGATGAACACGTGAAAGCAGTCCAAGAGTCCATCGCAAGAAGCGTAGTGAACGCCTTTCCTGTCGGCATAGTAATGGGGAATGCCAAGTGGATGACATTAGTTTTCCCCGGAGTGAAATTTATGATAAATTTTCTCTTAGATATCGAGGGATGCTCTAGACTGAGTTTGTTTAAGGGTTTATAGGTTGGGCAATGGAGTATTCGACGTGTCTCTGTTGCTAGTTGAAGCATTTATTTTCGAAATATGATCTATTTTTTTGTGAACTACATTCTCACTCGGATGATTTAAGATTTTGTATACAGCCTCACTGCTGTTACTGATCGTGCATTGCCAAATGCAGGATGACTCGAGATTTTGTGTGTTTTTAGGAACCCCTACAGATTTAGACTTAATGATTATCTTAGTTATTTCATTCCCTATTTATATAAGCTTCTAATGATTATCTTAATACTTTCTTTCCCTATGTATGTAGTTTTCATTTTTTTATTTTTCTCTCCTCATTATCTTTAATCTGAATAAAATAATTTTATCATTACTGCTTATGTTGACAATGCATTACTCATATTTGTCTGTCGTCGCAGTTAAAGTTTTGAACTCATTTTGCGAGAATCTAATCACTACCGTAAATATTTTGTGTGCATCTTTTGAAGAGATTCGTCGCCACTTTCAGCATACTATCATAAGCAGTGGTCCAAGTGTCACTCTTATTAATCTCTATTTTGGTGCTCTGCTTTCGTTTGCATATTTTTTTTCACTACCTTCCATAATGATTGGTATTTATCATCCTCCTCTTCTTTTTTTTCCATTGCATCCTCCTCTCCTCCTTTATCATTTGTACCATTACAAGTCTCTCTCTGCCTCTCCCTCCCTCCCTCTTTTCCTCCCTCCCTCCCTCCCTCCTCCTTTTCCTCCCTCCCTCTGTATCTAGGAGGTTGTCCTCTCTCTCTCTCTCCGCTCCTCCTTCTTCTTCTTCCTCTTTTTCCTCCACTTTTTTCGTTTGTGTTATCACATTCCTCTCTCTCTCTCTCTCTCTCTCTCTCTCTCTCTCTCTCTCTCTCTCTCTCTCTATATATATATATATATATATATATATCTATATATATATATATATATATATATATATATATATATAGTGTGTGTATGTATATATATCTAGCTTGGAGGTTGCCCTCTCTATCTCCGCTTCTTCTTCTTCTTCTTCTTCTTCTTCTTCTTCTTCTTCTTCTTCTTCTTCTTCTTCTCCACCAACCTCAGAGAATGCCGACGCGTCACTTTCCGTGCTACCGTATTTATCCCCAGTGACGTCTTCTGTGTTCCTCCAAGCCCCCGGTTCCTCGCATTCTCCATGACCCCTGGCTTCTCTATACCCTGACTATCTCGAGGGGTCATAGAAGCCGCCGCGTGTGCAGGCTACATTGAGTTCGCGAGTTGTGCTTATGAAGATAACGCTGTTTTAAGCGTTCTGCATTGTGGTGGTCGATATTAATTCTCCCAAGGTTTCCGTGTTTTTGTTTTTTTTTTTTTTTTTTTTTTTTTTTTTGTGTGTGTGTGTGTGTGTTACCTGGCGTACGCCGAAAGTAGTGGCGATTTTTATGGAAATTTTGCCATTTGAGGATGGGCGGGAGTGGGGATTATTGAGGAGAGAGGACCTTTCATTGGGGATAAGATAGGTCAACCTTTTAGTGTTCTGAGCAGCAGAACTATTGTGTCGGCTTTGTCTGTCCGTTAGCGCTTTTTCTGTTCGCCCTTAGATCTTTAAAAATACTGAGGCTAGAGGGCTGCAAATTGGTATGTTAACCATCCACCCTCCAATCATCAAACATACCAAATTACAGTCTTCTAGCCTCAGTAGTTTTTATTTCATTTAAGGTTAAAGTTAGCCATAATCGTGCCGCTGGCAACGATATAGGATAGGCCACCAGTGGGGCGCGGTTAAAGTTTCATGGGCCGCAGCTCATATAACATTATACAGAAAACTCGATTGCGCCGAAGAAACTTCGGCTCATTTCGGGCCAGCCCAAGGAGAGCTGTTAATCAGCTCAGTGGTCTGGTAAAACTAACGTATACTTAACTTTGTACCCGTTTTCAAATGTCCTAGGTTCAGGAAGGCCATACATTCTGCGCCGTTGCCGTAGATATTAGTAACCAAGTTCGATAACCACAGCTACAAAGAAAATCTAGCTTGTGTGTTCATAGGGATTTGACATTGGCAGTTTTGCGCTCGTGTAGAGATTTTTCCTCATCACTGTGTTGTTGTTTGAGAAGGCTGGAGTTGGCTCTTAATGCTAAGGTTCGTGCCTTGCTGACTCATGAAGAGTTTTAAGTTTTAGGTGCGTTCTGATTGTCGAAAACTGTTGATATGATAAGATAATCAGGGTATTAAAGGATATCTCATTGATGTCATGTGATACATAAGGCTTGCGACTTGATTGCAGATGTGGCAACGAAGAGCATTGAAGTTTTATTAATTAATCACTTTCGTGAAGAAACTTGTCATTAAATCCACATTATGTAGAAAAAGTTTGTGACGAGTACTTTGATTGGTGTTATACAGTAGACGAACGCACGATGTTCGACTGGGATGCCGTTGTGATTTGAAGTATCTGTAAAGCTTTCATTACTCAGGTTTTTCTTTCTTGAAATTTCAGTTTATTGTCCATGAAGTGACATTTTTTAAAAATTAGTAAGTTTGTGGGCATAGGGAACTTATAGCTGAGAAGTAACTTTTAGGATATTGCGCTTTCATTATTTGAAACCTCTTAGCTAGGCACGTTTCTCTCGCTGCTTCACTCTTTGTCGGGGTTGAGTATCAATGCGACCTTTAGTCAGAATGATTAAGAGGAGCATGTTTACTTGCATCGCTATTAAAAAATAGAGTTTCAGTTCTACAGGCTTCTTTGTTTACCTACTCACTCTGTTGACTTCTTGGTGCCTCGTTGTGACCCATTGTCTGCTGATTGAATGTTTGAGGGAATGAAGAAGTAAATAAACATCTTTTGTTGAAAAATCGCACCAAATCATTCATTCAGGCTTCAGCTGTTTAAGTGATGTGTATTCTCACCTTCATTGGGCAGACCCCGTAGGGGATTAGTGCCGTCAGTGCACCTCACGTGGTGCACTGTAGGCATTACTTAAGGTTCTTTGCAGCGTCCCTTCGGCCCCTAGCTGCAACACCTTTCATTCCGTTTACTGTACCTCTGTTCATAGTCTCTCTCTTCCATCTTTCCACACTCTTCTAACAATTGTTTTATTGCGTAACTGCGAGGTCTTCCTCCTGTTACACCTTTTAAAACTTCATTACTCTGAATTTTCCTTTCAGCGCTGAATGACCTCATAGGGCGCAGCGCTTGGCTTTTGGCCTATATTCTTTCTTATATTAACATTTCTTCGATTGCCAGAGGTCGATGACAGATGGGGAGGCTGTATACTGTCAGCTGTTTTTATCAGCTCTCTGCCAATTCCGCCGTTTTTCCAGCTTGATTACTTAGTGGGTTGGCGTTCTCTCCTTGGTAGCTTCGTTTTTGTGATAATTATTTCATATTTTAATTTTTTTTTTTCGATTTTTGAGATCTTGAGTTTTTTTTTTTTTTGATGTCGAGTTATTTCTATTTTATTTATTTCTTAGAATGAATTTTGAATTTCTGGCTCCCATTTAACGATCTGAAGCGCATGTTTGCCAGCGCGACCAGGCAAGGAGAACTGATACGAACGTAGAGAGAAATTCATCATATTAACTGCCATGTATTGAAGTGGGTGTTTGTACTCATTTCATTTTTTGTTCAGTGAGCAGACATTCTCTCTCTCTCTCTCTCTCTCTCTCTCTCTCTCTCTCTCTCTCTCTCTCTCTCTCTCTCTTCTCTCTCCAGGGCCAAGAGAACTGGTACGAACATGGAAAGAAATTCATCATATTAACTGTCAAGTGTTGAATCAAGTGTACGTACACCTGTTTCATTTTTTCTTTAGTGAGCTGACATTCTCTCTCTCTCTCTCTCTCTCTCTCTCTCTCTCTCTCTCTCTCTCTCTCTCTCTCTCTCTCTCTCTCTCTCTAGGGCCAAGAGAACTGATACGAACGTAGAGAGAAATTCATCATATTAACTGCCATGTATTGAATTGGGTGTTTGTACACCTGCTTCATTTTTTGTTCAGTGAGCAGACGTTCTCTCTCTCTCTCTCTCTCTCTCTCTAGGGTCACGAGAACTGATACGAACATAGCAAGAAATTCATCATATTAACTGCCAAGTGTTGAATTAGGCGTTTCATTTATTGTTCAGTGAGCAGACATTCTCTCTCTCTCTCTCTCTCTCTCTCTCTCTCTCTCTCTCTCTCTCTCTCTCTCTCTCTTTGCACGCTCCGTCAAAACTTTTATACCTGTTTTTCCTTTTTTTCAAGTTTCTGATGACCTCAGCATGTATCTTATTGTTCGTCGACTGTTCCGCTCCCAGCGAGAGGAAACGTGCGCACGGGGCTCACAATCTCAATCCTGTCACAAAACGATTTTTGTGACAGGATTGTGAGATTGTGAGCTCCAAGGGGAAACGGTCGAAGGAATGTCTTGCGCCACGCTGCTTACCTAAGAGTGAGTTTCGTGAGTTTCCCGTCATATTTCATTATATTAAGAGGACAGGTGTTATTTTATCAACGGATGTCCGACGTGGTTGTGTAAAGACATTTTTCTCACTTTAGAACGCTCGGCTCGTAAACATTATTACATAAACAGTTATAAATAGTGTGACTATTGTCATAATTGTCACTACTACAAGTGATGAAATTGGACTGTGTGTCAAGGAGCCATTTCGCCCCAGAATGTTCCTGCACTCAGTTTTCATATTACATTAACTTGTACATAGAGCATTAAAGAAGTTCACTACTGACAAAGTCAGGGACGACTAGTTTTTATTTTTCTGTCCGTCCGTCTGTTGGTGGATCTGTCACACTTACCATTTCATTGCAACTTCTCCTTCTCAGGTGAAGGGATTACTGTCAGACCCTGTGCGCATAGGTGGGCTTAAAGGGAAATTTGTCAGTCCGTCTGCCCGTTTTTGTGTTACACTTACATTTTCTTTGAATATTTTCCTACATGTTTAAAGACACGGAGAGGAAGAATTTCAAAAGGTATTATGAAGATCAGTGTAAAAAAATTTGTAGACTAGAGTGCATATGAGCAATAATGCAATAATGTAAAAAGATAACGATGAAAGGGAAAACAAAATTTATAGAATGATGTAAACGGTGTATTATTATTATTATTATTATTATTATTATTATTATTATTATTATTATTATTATTATTTTATTATTTTATTATTATTTTATTATTCTTATTATTATTATTATTATTATTATTATTTTATTATTATTATTATTATTATTATTATTATTTTATTATATTTTATTGTTATTATTATTACTCATTAATTTATTTTATTATTATTATTATTATTATTATTATTATTATTATTATTATTATTATTATTATTATTATTATTATTAATGGTAGTGTTAGTCGTAGTATTAGTACCACCAAAAAAACCACTTAACGCGCATGAGAGACTGTTGGAATTATAGAGAACGGTCGCGAGCTGTCAAACTGTCAAAATTTATGATAGAGACCGTGGGGGGTTTTGATGGAAATGGTTGATAACCCGTGCAATTAGAACGCCGTAGCAGTATGTTGGATGGGCATGTATTTAATCAAGAGTTGTCAGACGTTTAATTATCTCCCCTACACCTCTCTCTCTCTCTCTCTCTCTCTCTCTCTCTCTCTCTCTCTCTCTCTCTCTCTCTCTCTCTCTCTCTCTCTCTCGCAATCATCGTTAATCAACCAGACCTCTACTAATTATTCAAAGTCATGCAACTTCCTGGGTAGCTTGGCAGCAGCCTGTGTTCAAATCCAAAGTCAGATTTGACAGTATTGCTTTTAATAACCGTGATGAATATTGCTAAATCACAATAGGAAAGGTGGCTATGATAAATATTGCTAAACCAGCATAGGAATTGGGACTAAGACAAATATTGCTAAATCAGCATAGGAATTGGGACTAAGACAAACATTGCTAAATCAGCATAGGAATGGGACTGTGACAAATATTGCTAAAAAATCACAATAGGAATGGGGACTCTATGATAAATATTGCTAAATCAGCATAGGAATGGGGACTCTATGATAAATATTGCTAAATCAGCATAGGAATGGGGACTATGATAAATATTGCTAAATCAGCATAGGAATGGGGACTCTATGATAAATATTGCTAAATCAGCATAGGAATGGGGACTATGATAAATATTGCTAAATCAGCATAGGAATGGGGCCTCTATGATAAATATTGGTAAATCATGAATAATGATAAATATTGCTAAATCAGCATAGGAATGGGGCCTCTATGATAAATATTGCTAAATCAGCATAGGAATGGGGACTCTATGATAAATATTGCTAAATCAGCATAGGAATGGGGACTCTATGATAAATATTGCTAAATCAGCATAGGAATGGGGACTCTATGATAAATATTGCTAAATCAGCATAGAATGGGGACTCTATGATAAATATTGCTAAATCAGCATAGGAATGGGGACTATGGCTAAATCAGCATAGGAATGGGGACTCTATGATAAATCAGCATAGGAATGGGGACTAAATCAGCATAGGAATGGGGACTCTATGATAAATATTGGTAAATCAGCATAGGAATGGGGACTCTATGATAAATATTGGTAAATCAGCATAGGAATGGGGACTCTATGATAAATATTGGTAAATCAGCATAGGAATGGGGACTCTATGATAAATATTGGTAAATCAGCATAGGAATGGGGACTCTATGATAAATATTGGTAAATCAGCATAGAATGGGGACTCTATGATAAATATTGCTAAATCAGCATAGGAATGGGGAATGATAAATATTGGTAAATCAGCATAGGAATGGGGACTCTATGATAAATATTGGTAAATCAGCATAGGAATGGGGACTCTATGATAAATATTGCTAAATCAGCATAGGAATGGAGCCCCATGAGGTCATCTTTCACAGCCGAAAGCATGGAATCATTTTACAGGAAATTTTTTTCTCTCAGTCTCTCTCGTCTGTGGCGTGTTTCATCACATTGGTTAATTAACGTGTTTCATTATAGGGGTTAATTACGGGAAATCGATGTGTAATCGTTTAGCGAGACAGGTTGAGTTTTTATTCGGATAAAATGAGCAGAGCTGAGGATGATATTCACTTCAAGAGAAGACCTTAGTATATTCATAACTAGTGTCGAGAGAAATTTGGACAAGGATATGCAGTGTTTGAAACAGGATTATACTGTGCGTATTTAAATTAATTGTTTGGATGAAGTAAAACTTACACGGATACACATGTGTGTATACTTTTTTATTCGTGTGTGTGTGTATTATATGATTTCTCTCCCATTTCATTTTTTCTGGTATATTTTTCGCTGCCCGCCAGAGGCGGCACCTCACGCTCTTCAAAATGAACATTAAATTCAGAACCACCTTAATCTCTCTCGGTTTAGCAGTGATAATTTTGTGCAATGTCTTCCAAGGGCTTCCTGCACAGCATGGAGCCTCTTTGTTGGGGCGTCTGTTCCGGCTGACCGCCCTTTTCCGTCACGTTGTTTTTAAGCCTTGAGAGAGAGAGAGAGAGAGAGAGAGAGAGAGAGAGAGAGAGAGAGAGAGTTTTTCATGAGGTTATCATTAGGAGGAAAAGAGTATTTAAACTGCACCCGTTATTTGAGAAAGAGAGAGAGAGAGAGAGAGAGCTCTTTTTTTCATGAAGTTATCATTAGGAAGATAGTAGTAATTAAACTACCCGGCTATTTGAGAGAGAGAAAGAGAGAGAGAGAGAGTTTTTCATGAGGTTATCATTAGGAGGATAAGAGTGTTTAAACTGCACCCGTTATTTGAGAGAGAGAGAGAGTTTCATGATGTTATCATGATTAGGAAGATAAGAATATTTAAACTGCACCCGTTATTTCAGAGAGAGAGAGAGAGAGAGAGAGAGAGAGAGAGAGCTCTTTTTTTCATGAAGTTATCAATAGGTAGATAGTAGTATTTAAACTGTACCCGTTATTTGAGAGAGGGAGAGAAAGAGAGAGAGAGTTTTTCATGAGGTTATCATTAGGAAGATAAGAATATTTAAACTGCACACGTTATTTGAGAGAGAGAGAGAGAGAGAGAGAGAGAGAGAGAGAGAGAGAGAGAGAGAGTATGGGCGACGTTTGCATTTGATTCCGAGCTTCATACTGACTTTTTGTGTCTGCAGGATGTTGATTAATAGTTTTTACACGAAATTTTACCCCCGGGGCCTTCTGTTTGTGGGACAGGCAAGGCTAACTATTAATTTTTTTTTAAACTATTTTTTCTGTTTGTTTTTTAAAAGTGGTTAACGAGAAATATGATCCATTTCTCAGTTATGCGTAATGATTTACGTAACCTGCATAACGCATTGGTTCCCGTAGGTAGGGGGATAGTGCCGTCAGTGCACCTCATGCGGCGCACTGTGGGCATTACTGAAAGTTCTTGGCAGCGTTCCTACGGACCTTAGCTGAAACCCCTTTCGTTCCTCTTACACTACCTCCGTTCATATTCTCTGTCTTCCATCTTACTTTCCACCCTCTCCTACCAATTGCTTCAGTGTTATTCTCAGCGTTGAATGACTTCGTAGATCCCAGTGCTTGGCCCTGGGCCTAAGTTTTATATTCCAGTTCCAGTTCCACAATAAACGCTAATTGGAGCACTTATGCGAAGGACTTAGTACATTATGTTAAGTATAGCTTAGTTTTACCAGACCACTGAGCTGATTAACAGCTCTCCTAGGGCTGGTACTTATGGTCACATAGAGAAAAAATGTTATATCTTTTGGATCTTGTTATTGCGTTGCCTTACGTCTGCCATATTGAATCCAGGCAAATATCCTTTTGTTGCTAATTGCTGCTTAATTATATTTGATTTTCATAAAGATCCCAGGCAATGGCTTGGAATGTTAAGTTTTTGAATGCAGGTTAGAGCATTGCCCCAGCAGTTACGGCAGTCAGTTATATATATATTTATATATATATATAAATGATATATATATATATATATATATATATATATATATATATATATATATATATATATATATACATATATATATATATATATATATATATATATATATATATATATATATATATATATATATATATATATATATATATATATATATATATATATATATATATATATATATATATATATATATACACAGCATATGAATGTCTGTAATAGAACAGTATAATATGAAGATAAAAGGCCCATAAAACAATGTTTGAATGTTGCAACCATATACTTCGAGCACTTGCTTTGTGCCCCTATTCACTGGTAAAATATGGACAGATGATAGATACAAGGGTATGTATACCCTTGTATCTATTACCTGTCCGTATTTTACCAGTGAACAGGGGCACAGAAGGAAGCGCTCGAAATTTTATGGTTGCAACGTTCGAAAAGTGTTTTATGGGCCTATTCATCTTCATATACAATATACATATAAACATACATACCGTTTTGTGTGTATGTGTACGTCCCACCGCATTCTAGGAGTTTCATTCCAACAGTTTTAACCATTTTACCTTGTTTATTTTTATGTTAGTCTATGTATACAGCAGATTCTTCACTTAGACATTTCTCTGGTTTGTTCATTGCATTGTTACTCCTTCTTCTGTACTGGCTGGTAACGTTTTGGCCACTTGCTACGTTATTGCCGTCAGGAGGATGCATCATGTTTTGGAGAAGGAAAAAAAAATAATTCTACCTCCCACTCTCTGAGGTCACTGACTGATGCCATGTATGCTGTCACGTAGACATACGGAAAACCATCCTGTCACGTAGACGACAGAAGGGCGACCATCCTGTTTATCTAGAAAGGAAGACAGCTGTCCGTGTCACTTAGACAGCAGGAAGGCTCGCTCCAGTTGCGTCTCATTTCCACTTGTCGATGTTATAGTCCCTTGATTCCTGAGGAAAACGAATGGCTGGTTACACATCGTTTCAATCACCGCTTTTAGTTTCCTGTAAAAGATAACTATTGTGCTGGCTTTGTCTGTCCGTCCGCACTTTTTTCTCTCCGCACTTTTTCTCTCCGCCCTCAGATCTTAAAGATTACTGAGGCTAGAGGGCTGCAAATTGGTATGTTGATCATCCACCCTCCAGTCATCAAACATAAGAAATTGCAGCCCTCTAGCCTCAGTAGTTTTTTTTATTTAAGGTTAAAGTTAGCCATAATCGTGCTTCTGGCAACGATATAAGATAGGCCACCACCGGGCCGTGGTTAAATTTTCATGGGGCGCGGCTCATAGAGCATTATACCGAGACCACCGGAAGATAGATCTATTTTCGGTGGCCTTGATTATACGCTGTATAGCGGCTATACAAAAAACTCGGTTGGGCCGAATTTTGCGTTTTTATTTGTTTAATATTTCCACAGAGTTCATATACCTCACAGCCTAGATCGTTGCTCTTAAAATGCTTTTGGAAATTTCCTTCTAGAATTGTGGGAACAGTTGTCCTGTTTGAAATTCGGACCTTCCGATCAGTTGTCACAAGATTTAGGAATCTTTTAACCTAAAGTGTTCCGTTTCATTTACTCCCGTAGCGGGTGGGGAGTAGTTGCGTCAGTGCACCTCACATGGTGCACTGTAGGCATTTCTTAAGGCTATTTGCATCGTCCCTTCGGCCCCTAGCTGGAACCCTCTTTCATTCCTTTTACTGTTGCTCCGTTCATATTCTCTTTCTTCCGTCTGACTGGCCAACATCTCTAACAATTGTTTCACAGTGCAGCTGCTAGGTTTTCCTCCTGTTACACCTTTGAAACCTTTTATACCGTCAGTTTCCGTTTCAGCGCTGAATGACCTCATAAGGTCCAAGCGCTTGGCCTCTGGTCTAAATTCTATATTCAGTTCTCTCATTTCAACTTAGGTCTTTTTTTCTCATAACGAAAAATGAGTAGGTCCAGTGGCTGAGAGAAGCTAGAGGGACCAACTCTTATAAGAGGGCGAGCGAGACTATTCGGCGAGGCCTTAGATAAAGATCAGTTCCTCGATTTACACGCGGATTTATCAACATTATCTCTAGAGCTCAATTTCTACTCGTATATTTCACGTTGGTCGGCTATTATACCGCTAATTATATGTAAAATGTTAGTTTAGCGAATCATATCACGAACATCAATCGACCGCGGGTAATCAGCTAAATCGACCAATCACCTCGTAGATAATAATCAGTCAGTCGTTACTTGGCCCCCAAATTGCAAAGCAGCCAATCAGTCAGAGGTAAAAATAAAAGCGAAAAACTCTTGCAGCCATTAATTAAAGTCTTTTATGTTAATCTCAAGAAATTCCTCTCCACCCTTATAGAGCTGATGTAAACAGGTCATTTGCTTGCTTTGCAACGTCTTCGGTTTTATGACTCTCTCTCTCTCTCTCTCTCTCTCTCTCTCTCTCTCTCTCTCTCTCTCTCTCTCTCTCTCTCATGTACTTATATGTAACATTAAGCCTTTTCCTAGAATTGGGTTTGGCAGAAGGTGATAAAACAACTCGGTATTCACTTCATCGTTACACTCCATCTGTTGAATCTTTGATGAACCCCGTGTGTAGAAAACTTCCACATCATTAGCCCTTTCCTGCACTTACACGAAAGTGGTCATCAGCAATGCTTCGAGCCCTTCCACACACGCTGCGCCATTTCACCTCTATTTTTTTATTTTGAGGCCCATTGATTTCCATTACATCTTTTACGCCTTCTATCCAGGGCTTTACAGGACTTCTTCCCGTCTCCTCTTGTAACACTTCCGAAATCATCGTCCTATCGTTTCCCATTCTGCCCACATGACCAAACCATCCGAAAGCAATGACCAGGCCTTTCATGAATGTTAACCTTTGTACCACTTCTGCGTATCTCCACGTTAGTCAGACTTTCAATTGCTCTGTGCAACGTGCACTTGGCAAATAGTTGTACTTTTATTTGTATTCATCATACGCATTTCACTTTCAGTAGGTCTACACACACAAAAAAAAAAAAATTAACGAATGTTTTATTTCCTTGTTCAGCAGGCTTCCTCATTGTTTTCTTCCCTTGCTGTTCTAGTAAGCTCTCTCTCTCTCTCTCTCTCTCTCTCTCTCTCTCTCTCTCTCTTTGTTTAGTTTCCCTTGCTCTTTAGCAAGCTCTCTTTCTTATTGCTTTGTTTCCTTGTTTAGCAGGCTCTCTCTCTCTCTCTCTCTCTCTCTCTCTCTCTCTCTCTCTCTCTCTCTTTGTTTCCTTGCTGTTTAGCAAGCTCTCTCTCTCGTATTGCTTTATTTCCTTGTTTGGCAGGTTCTCTCTCTCTCTCTCTCTCTCTCTCTCTCTCTCTCTCTCTCTCTCTCTCTCTCTCTGTGTGTCTCTGTGTGTGCACGTGTTTTGTTTCCTTACTGTTTAGCAAGCTCCCTCTCTTATTGCTTTATTTCCTTGTTTAGCAAGTTCTCTCTCTCTCTCTCTCTCTCTCTCTCTCTCTCTCTCTCTCTCTCTCTCTCTCTCTCGTCGTTGGTTCCCTTCCTTAAAAAGAAGAAGAAGAAAAAAAAAAACAGGTTTCTGCTTGACGCGTTTGTTACTGACAACCCAATTCACGTAGTAAGAGGTCGGTGATAAATCATGGTCTTGGACTTTGCAGTTTTTTTTTTTTTTTATTTCATCGCCCATAGTCAATCAGAAGAATTATTTTTCCCTTCGATTAGGATTCGAGGAAGACAACGAGACCTGTAGATAAGTTATTCGTGCTGTTTTATTTTTTATTATTATTTTTTTTAGGGGAATCTTAATAGCTAATGTCTTGCATCTGGGTTAGGACCTTTCAGGGATTTTTGTAATCGATCATCTCGAGTTACAGCAGAACGTCCGGGTGGGCTAGAAGCGTTACAGGTGTGTCTAACCAGTTGATTGTATAAGCCGAGCTTTAGCAAGTGATGGCATTATGTTTTGAGATAGATTCGTTTTTTATATACCTTCGTTTTGACGTGGGTCGCATGGTGGAGATTATATATATAAATATATATATATATATATATATATATATATATATATATATATATATATATATATATGTATATATAATAATGATAATAAATAGAGAAACAGCTGTGGAGTAGATGGAAAAATCAAGAAACTGGTGTTTGTTTTTCCGGAAAATAAGAAGGGAGGAATCAGTACTGTTAAAGAAAATGGAGAAATTGAATAGAAAGCTGATAAATAATCAATTGGCCATCAAATTTAATGAAAATTATAGGTAAATATATATATTTATATATGTTTATATATATATATATATATATATATATAAATATATATATATATATATATATATATATATATATATATATATATATATATATATATATATATATATATATATATATTTAAAGTGAGGTTAATATTTAGACTCGCCCTCAGGGGTGGGTTTATTTACCTCGTTTCTCTCGGTAAATAACAATGCTTAAAGTATTTACGCAGTAAGGCCTGCAAGCGGGCGTGGTGATTCTAACAAAACATGGGTCATCTGGGCACGCGTGGGTATGACGTGCCTTCATTTAGAGGTTTTGTTAAAGAGTTCAGTGTGATAGAATGTACTCCGAATCCTGAGTTTGTATTTTGCAAAGTGTGTATAGCCATTCAGGGTTAATTCCACGTCACTCAGCGTGATATTTTTGTCACCTGGGTGAAATCTGAGCTGGTCATAATTTGGATATCTGGGAAAACACGTTATCAGTTAATGGTGTGAGAAATTGTTTAAATACTAGTGATGTAATCTTGAATGTTATGTAAACTACTCAGCAAGAAGTACCTCTCATTGGATTAGGTGTAGCAAACAAAATAAAAGAATTGATTGTAACCGCTTGCGTCAGATTATTTTTGCACCGGGGGGGCTAGTGCCGTCAGTGCACCTCATGCGGGCCACTGTAGGCATTACTTAAGGTTCTTTGCAGCGTGCCTTCGGCCCCTAGCTGCAACCCCTTTCGTTCCTTTTACTATACCTCCGTTCATATTCTCTTTCTTCCATCTGACTTTCCACCCTCTCCTAACAGTTGATTCATAGTGCAACTGCGAGGTTTTCCTCCTGTTATACGCCTTTTAAACTTTTACTGTCAATTTCCGTTTCAGCGCTAAATGACCTTATTGGTCCCAGTACTTGGCCTTCGGCCTAAATTCTCTATTAAATTCAACTTAATTCAATTCAATTCAAGTCAGATTAATTTTGGCGAATTCCGATCTAATCAGCGAGGCTTCGAAGATAAGATGCCTTTATCTGCAGTCAGCACAAAGTCACTCGGATTAATCAATTGCAAGAGGACTGACCACCACAATTAGTTTCAGTATTGTTTACCATTCATTTTCACTGAGGAGGATAAGCCAAACAAACACCTCATATCCTACATATGTTGCTTAACAAATATACACTTTTTGCTATTTATTTGGAATAGAAAACTTTCAGTTTGAACGATATGCTTTCTAAGGAATATACATTTTACTCTGCTTTCTTTTTTTTGTTGTTTGTGATTGCGCTTAGGTACAGACATGTTTAACAGCCAATATACACTTTGGAATGTTTATTTGGAGTTGAAACATACTTTTTGGACGACTTTTTGGACGATTTATTGTTAAAAGACACGCTTTTGGATTTTTTGTATGTAGGCTATTGTACATATATGCAATGTTGACTTTTATGCAAATATCAGTTGGTCGTTACTTTATCCTTGAAGAATGCCCAACTCCTCGGGCCAGTGGCAGCCGCGCTTTGCACTCCTGTGGGGTGTCAGACAAAGAAAGTATTAGTTAGCATTCTCGCCGTTCTGCGATGTGAAAGTCACCAGGTGACAGGGCATGGGGTTTTCAGCCCTTTACCTGCACTGACATTGCAAAAATAAGCAAACGAATAAAGCGCAGAATAAAACACGAAATGTGAAAGTGTGTGGGTGTAATGGTGCGGAAAAGAAGTATTTGATTTGCGTAAGAAGTCCAAACCAGACGCTTTGGCACATAATGAGACAAGTTGCAAGGGCATTATTGTGTTGCAAGTGGCAGATGAAAGATGAAGTGATAGGAAGGGGCACCTTATGCACGGTTAGAAATACTTGTGAAGAGATATTTATATGACCCAAGAGGTTTTTCAGCAGGGATATACTGGGAACGTATTGATGTTAGATGTATATCGCTCTGACGCGGTTGTCAGGTGAACTCGCCGACACTGACTCGAACTATGATAGATCTGTGCTCCTCTATTAACTGCAGACAGGAGATTGGTCGCATTCCAGGGCGGTGTTGGCCAGTTACACGGCTAAACCATTATTTATACCATCATTGAAGCTGTCAGGGATTATACAAGATACCCAGATGCCAAGAGCATTGGAACAATTTGTAAATGAGCCTCCGACCTGAATTCAGTTTTTGTCCTTAGAACTACAGGCATAAAAAGTGTGCCATATATGATAATAACCCTAGATACAATCATCAAAGAAAACTACAACAGTAAATATACAAACTGCCTGTACTGCTATAGTGTAGAGCATTGGTTCTTAACCTTGGGGGTCAGCAGTTTCCAGGGGGGCGCGAGTCCTAGGGGGAAATTAAATCTCTAATTATATTCATTATTCTTTTAACATTCATCCACGCACTCAAGATCTAGTAGCCAAGAAGCAGTGTCAAATGTCTCACTAATTCATTCCCAAAAGAATAAAAACAACCGTTCTCTTTCTTTTTTTTTTTATTTGCATTTAAATCTGGGAGGGAATTTTACTCACAGATGCAAGGGGGTCGTGGAGGGAAGGACCATCTCTTTTTTTTGGGGGGGTGGGGGCGTAGTAACAAAAAGGTTAAGAACCACTGGTACAGAGGATGATAGGAAAATTAAAATTCAAACACCCCTTCTCTTTCAATTTTTTTTTTTCTATTTGCCTTTAAATCTAGGAGGGAATTTTACTCACAGATGCAAAGGGGGCACGGAGGGAAGGACCATCTCTCGTGGGGGGAGGGGGGCGTGGTGATAAAAAGGTTAAGAACCACTGGTACAGAAGATGGCAAGAAAATTCAAATTCAAAGATCCCGTAAAAGTCTCCTTTCACGTGCCTGGCCGCACTCGCTGCCGGGATCCTTGATCCGTAGATACTCCTTCCCACGTCCTCCTTCCCACTTGACTCACGGCCACGCTGTTGGAAACAACGAACTGACGTTTAGACGTATGCTATACGCTCGATAGGGTTTTCGTCGACGCTTGGAAGAACTCTGGGGGATTGAGCTGTAACCTCTCGCTTTGGGGAGCTTCTTTCCGTGTTCTGTAGCATGGCAACGCCTTTTTATGCACAAAGACATTTTTATGAGGCAGCTGCTTTAGCGGGGAAGTTTTTTATAAGGCGGCATCTTGCCCTGGACAGTTATCAAAATGCAGAGTTTTTTTTTAATTTTATTTGTATTGGGCAGGGACGGGGGCGGGGAAGGGGCGGGGCCACTTTTCTCGTGGTAGGATGGCTTTTATCGCCAATGAAGACAACCTTTAAGAAATAAATGCTTATATTTTTTTTACAGAAAGACGGTTTAAATAATATATTCATACTGTACCAAAATTTAGGAAATACATGCTTTAAAATTTTTTTTTTTTTTTTTAGATAATGTATTTTGTACTGTGAAGGATTGAGATAAGTGTTCATGTTGAATAATCTTCCTTCGGATCAAGAGAGGTCTTTCGTCCCGTCTCGTGTTGTCCTGTTTATTACAAGGTCTAAGGAATACCGTAGGCCTTGGTTTGATCATTCCTCTTCGGGGACGAGGCGGGGCTTCGCTAATTTCGGGGTTAGGTCCTCAACATTGTTTCCACTATATACTGTGTATATATGTGTGTGTGTGTGTGTGTATATATATATATATATATATATATATATATATATATATATATATATATATATATATATATATATATAAATATATATATATATATCTATACATATATAAATATAAATTTATATATATATTATATATAAATATATATATATATATAAATATAAATTTATATATAAATATGTGTATATGTATATATATATATATATGTATATATATATATATATATATATATATATATATATATATATATATATATATATATATATATATAGAGAGAGAGAGAGAGAGAGAGAGAGAGAGAGAGAGAAATTGAATATATTAAGAACCACTCAACCCTACGTTTACACAAAAACACAAAATAAAACAGCACACTTACAGTCAGAACACTCAGAATTTATCTAAGTTTTCCTGGATCTTTAAACAGGTTTGTCCAATTAGCCGACGCGAGCCTTCGGCCCGTGCGTCTTAATGAGGCTTCCGTACAGTAGAAGCTGCCGATGACGTGCCGGTAGCACAAGCAGAAGTGGCGAGAGAGTATTATTTTTTTTTCAAGTTCGTCCGTGCTTTCGCGCGTCGCTTGACGTCGTCGAATTAAGTATGCTTTTTTTTTTTTAGCGCCTTCGTTGTCATAAACGAGAAGCCTGGCTCAGGTAGAGGTTTTATCCTTGATAGCAACGTCTCTCTCTCTCTCTTCTCTCTCTCTCTCTCTCTCTCTCTCTCTCTCTCTCTCTCTCTCTCTCTCTCTCTTTCGGAGTCTCGGCGCCACGTCCTCCTTAGGGGAAATGGGTTGTGAGGGCCGTATAATGTACAGTATATGTGTATATATATGTATATATACGTGTGTTTATATATATATATAGATATTATATATATATTGAGATGTTATATATATATGTATATATATATATATATATATATATATATATATATATATATATACATATATATATATTATTTATATATATATATATATATATATATATATATATATATATATATATATATATATATATATATATATATATTTACAGGTATATACATACATACATATATATCTTCTTCTTTTAACATGCTTTTTTTCCCATTTGTATGGGGTAAGCACGGTGCCTTCTTTTGAAGGACTTTAATTTGGCTTTGGGGTAGACTTTGTAGTCTCGATCGGCTGCCCTGCCTGTCATCGCTTAGACCCTGCTAGCGTATGTACATGTATTGTACCAGTCACCAGCGCCCTTTTCTCCCAGCAGCAAGGAGTCGTTGCGTGGTTAGGTCGACAGTCGAGATGCGTGATTTGTCTGGTATATACATATACATACATACATACATACATACATACATACATACATATATATTATATATATATATATATATATATGAATTTCTGACAAATCGAGATCGAACCTAGGCCTCTCAAATGAAAGGCAGGGGCGCTACCAACTGAACCCCTCCCCCTCATATTATTGTAAACTTATCAACCATTTGGTAACGTTATGGGTTTTGGTTTATTGTTAGGTTATTATTTACAAATGTACATAGTGAAAGTACAGACGAGATACTTTTCATTAAGTGGTCAACTGTCATTGAATTGGATATTGATTAGAGTGACTCTTAACCTTGGGTACCAAAACCTTAAACCTCGGGTACGAGACTTGATAGCCAGTGCGGTGGTACTCTATATTTACCGTAAATTTATCATATGTCTGTATTATATTTATATTGGAAGGGGGTACGAGAACATTTTCTGAGATATGGTGGGGTACGGGCACTGAAAAGGGTTAAATAAGAACCACTGGATTAGACCATCGTGAGCCTCCATCAGTCATTTTCCTCTTAACAGCCGTGATTCAAACAGATTATGGCATATTTTACTTCTGTGTTAACATTCAAGAGAGAAATTGTTATAAATGCAGATGGAAGTGAGTAAGAACAAGCTATAGACATTGAAATAAAGAATATTAAAAGGCAGAACAACGTCCAATGAAAAGATTCAAGAAAATAAGGAAAAAGTTGCAAGTGCCCTGTAGTAGCATCAAAGTGCTTGTGGCATGTCAAGATGAATTATGGTCTTGTCATCAGGTTTGATGGTGGGCAATTGTCACGCGAGACAAGGGCACTTAGGTTTGAAGGGCGGACTTCGTAAACCTCTGAATTAGCTTCGTTGGTATGCGGGTACGTTTCAGGGAGGGGAATTTCGAGGGGAGGCTGGGTTCTGAGGGGAGGTGGGCATGCGTTTCAACCGTAGGTTTTTTTTAAAATGATTTTCAGGCAGTAAGTTTCTTAAGAAATTGTCCCCGTGTTATCAGACTGTATGGGATTTATCTGTGTGTCGTGAAACCAGACAAAAGTTTCTTAAGAAATCGCCGCCGTGTTATCAGACTGTAGGGGATTTATGTGTGTGGTGAAAGCAGACACGCGCGCACACACACACACACACACACACACACACACACACACACACACACACACACACACACACACACTCCAGGAATGTGAATCAGAAATTGTGTCGTGAAACTAAACAAAAGTTTTTAAGAAATTGCCGCTGTTATCAACCTGTAGGGGATTTATCTGTGTGTGAAAGTAGACACACACACATACACACACACACCAGGAATGTGAACCCAGAAATTCCATAAATTCCATTCCTGTCACGACTGCGTGGGGACTTATCTAGACTGCCCATCTTTATTCTGCCGCTGATGCCCAGTTGACCTCACAGCTTTCCTCACGAACAGATCATTATGACTCCAGAAGCACAAAAACCAGAACACATGACTACAGACTCGAGGCTTTACCTGCTGCTTGAGTTCTACGCTGCTAGTCGAAGTTATTCCACTTGAGAGAAAATATGATTCAGTTAATTCTGTTTTCATACTTCTCAAGTTAAGTATACCTTAGTTTGACCAGACCACTGAGCTGATTAACAGCTCTCCTAGGGCTGGCCCGAAGGATTAGATTTATTTTGCGTGGCCAAGAACCAACTGGCTACCTAACAACGGGGCCTACGGCTTATTGTGGAATCCGAACCACATGTTGACGAGAAATGGGTTTCTATCACCAGAAATGAATTCCTCTAATTCTTCATTGGCCGGGCGGAGACTCGAACGCTGGGCCAGCAGAGTGCTAGACGATGACGATAACCACCAGTCCAAAGAGGAACTCATACTTCTTACAAACAGGATCAACTTCCATAGGATAACTTCGATCACTGGGGGGAAACAAGCTCAGAAACATGACTTCACAGAGTGGATTTAAAAATCCTACACAAGGAACGGTAGTTAGTAATGTGGTCGGAGTTGACTGTAGGATGTTCAGGGCTGCAGGTTAACATGTGGTCGGAGTTGACTGTAGGATGTTCAGGGCTGCAGGTTAACTCTTTATTGTTATTTGGGAACCTGTCAGTTGCAACATGAAATTGACAGTCCCATTTTCTAGCCAGAAAGAATTTGAGCAAAAGCGACGACGGGATAAAAATAGGCAGGAAAGGAATTCTTAAAGAAACTCAATACCCAGGAGTATATTTGGATATAAACCAGTTTGGCCATACGGTCGCAATGATGGTCGCCCACTTCTTGGAAAACAGATGGCGGGCGCAATGCGAGTGGTTGACCTAGGGGCCCTGGGCGTTGTCCCAGTGGCTTGGAGGATACCTTTGGCTTACGAAGAACTTGCAGGTCTGTAACCGCAGCAGGCTGACACCATACAGAGAGGCTTTCAAGATAACCAGATGGTACTTTACGATAAAATGGAAATAAGATGGGATTCAAATTATAGATTAATATATATGCTAAAGAAACGCTGCTTGAGAATTCCTCGGAAGTACAAAAATGAAAGGATTTTGAATTAAATGCTAATTTGGGCGAGAATTCGCGTGTTGCATTACACAGTACAGGTGAAATTAATGTTTTGTAAAAGCACAAATCTATTAGGGAATTAGTAGTATATTTAGAGGAATTCTATTAAACCAAGCGGAGGAATATGGCTACAATGCTTTTTTTTTTTATTTACAGTTTTTTTTTTAAATTTTTTTATAATTTTTTTTTTTTGGTGGCTGCTGCGGAGCAGAACCGTAGGAGGAAGATGTGAGACATACATTAAAGGATAATCAGAGTTTTGGATTCGGCTAAGCACTGATATGCATAATTACACTTTGGGAATTGGGGATTTCTGCTAAGAAATTGGCTCTGAATATTCTTAATAAAGGGAGCTGGACAAGGACTGTATACTGGGTAGTCAGGTTGTAGGGAGTTGGCTGTGTTCACTTACATTATATGAAATTTCTGTTGAGATTAATACTTAAATTTTCTGTAGATATCCTTACTGTATTGCATTGGTAACTTAGATTTAGACTACAGGGAACAGGAGACCGATGTTCAGATCCCGTGGAATTGATGGAAGATATCCAGACTAAGGAAGCAGTGGTATTCAGACTGTAGAGCAGTGATTCTTAAACTGGGGGCGCGCCCCACTAAGGGGGCGCCAGAAGCTTCCAAGGGGGCGTAAGCAGAGTTGCCAGATGGTGCCTATTATTTTTTTAATTTGTGATGTTAATTACAAAATTGCCAAAAACGTTATCACTGCTTCCATATATTTTCTAATTATGATCTCAAAGCATGCCAAAAATTCAAAATACAAGTAAATTTTAATTTCAGATCTTGTTTATGAATTGTCTTTTATTGTTATGATAAGTATAATAGCATACAGATAGATAACATATTGTTTATAGATTATAGTTGGCAAAAATTTCAGGGGTAGGGAGGCGTGGGGTCTATACATAATGCAGAGGGGGGGGCGCAAGGCAAAAAAGTTTAAGAACCACTGCTGTAGAGAGACAAACACGTGTCTCGTATGTTCACGTAGGTATTTGTGTGTAAAATTGCACCATGGGAGTGGTAGTGGCGCCCACAGCTTCGGCAGTGTGGGTATGGAGCCATTTCAGTTGATTCATTGTTAAGGGAGGTAGGGGGTCAGGGGCGTTACCTTAAGGAAGGGATTGATAACCGAACCCCGAGTTGAGAATCCCGCCTTAGAGGCGTTTCCAAAGGACAATCTCAATTCTACACAGAGAGAGAGAGAGAGAGAGAGAGAGAGAGAGAGAGAGAGAGAGAGAGAGAATACACCTTTTGGGTACTGTTTCACTCTGAATAAATCTAAATCTAAATAAGTTCACGCTCACTGGAAACATGGCCTGTGGCTGATGGATAGATTACATTCCTTTTTGGTGTCTCCCAATTTGTCCTCGGCATCGAATGGTGGTTAGTCTAGCCGAAATTCGGTTTATTTTTTTTTTTTTAACCTCGGGCTAAGTAGGCAGGTGTTAATATTGTCACCCGTATTTGCGCGTGGGAGGAGTGGCCTGTCTGTGCCTTAGTTAACAGAATATTGCCAGAATGAATGAATGAGTTTTGATGATCCCTTAGTAAAGATGTGTTTTTTTTTTTTTTTTTTTTTTTTTTAGCCCTGGAAACCATCTACTCCATTATTTATGAGGCGTTTTCTTGTTGACCAGACGACAGTCAATTAGGTATATTTGATTTTTGACCTTGATAAAATCCGTGGAAAATAATGTAGCATTTTACCAGAATGTAATACCAGCTTAATTAATGAGAACAGATTTGTTGTACTTTAGGCGTGGAACTTCCAATCCAAGTCTTTTATTTATCAATTTATTTATTTCACTGCGGTTCCAAACTTACCTGTCAAGAACAGTTATCATCCATACTGCCCTAAAATGGAAGTCTGCAGCATCTGCAAAAATACAAAACTGAGAAAAATGGTAGATACTGCAGTTTTCCCTTGCCTTACTACTGATTCTGCAGATAGTGAAAACGGGATCCCCTAAATAAAGCACTGAAGAGTCATTCTGAAACTGTAGTAACTTGTTTATTTGTGTTTCACGAGCCCGATAGGTGGCATGTCTCACTTTCGAAAATTTTGCAGATACTGCAGTTTTCCATTTTGGGGCAGCATTGTCGGGAAATATTCTGTTCCGTATAGAACGTAGTGTTAGTGAATTCAAGGAGAACTCTCTATTGCCCTCTCTTGAGCAATTAAGAGTGTGCTACTCGCTTTGCAGAGAAAATCAGCATCCATATTCTTTGAAGGGGCTCGATGCTTTTGATTCCCCCACTGCACGGCTGTGGAACCGTCGTCCTGGTAGTGTTCTGGATACTGTTTCCCATCGCATAAGGTGGGGGGGGATAGTGACATGAGTGCAGCCCCGTTCATACCTTTTACTGTACCTCCGGTCATATTCTCTTTCTTCCATCTTACTTTCCCCCTCCTCTCCCAAGAATTGTTTCATAGTGCAATTGCGAGGTCTTCCTCCTGTTACGCCTTCGAAACTGTCATTATTCTCAGTTTCCCCTTCAGCGCCGAATGACCTCGTAGGTCCCAGCGCTTGTGGCCTTGGGCCTAAATTTTATGTTCCAGTTCCAATGATACTGACTAATTTAGGATGCTGTACCTCTTCGTCGTATTCTTGTCTGTTATTAATAGTTTAACGACTAGATTATTATTATTATTATTATTATTATTATTATTATTATTATTATTTATGTACAGATTTAAAAACGACAAGGAGAGACTTCCAGATACTGCTCCGTATCCCTCATCAGTCCTATTATTATTATTATTATTATTATTATTATTATTATTATTATTATTATTATTATTATTAAGACGAGCGTGAAGAGAAAACGATAAACCACTATTATGATCAAGGAAACCATATATCCTCCCTGACTGGTCTGAGAAGCAATGACGGTTGAATGGCTCTCTCTCTCTCTCTCTCTCTCTCTCTCTCTCTCTCTCTCTCTCTCTCTCTCTCTCTCTCTCTGTGACAGCTGGTGCCATTGTCTCTGCTACAAAAAAAAAAAGATGAAAATCTGAATTGAGACATCCATTAGCCCTGCGACGCAGAAGCTAATCACTAATTCAGGGTCGTTTTGACGTTATATTCTGAACAAAATATAAATTAACAACAAATTACGAATAAACAAAACACGTAGCTATGTATTTTGTTTATTCGTAATTTTATTTTTTCGTCCGAGAGGTTTAATTTTGGGCGGAGAAGATTTAAAAATCAAAGTTCATGACGAGCCGAGAGTTAGAATTTTGGTGTCGACCTGTATTTTGTAGTAGTGTGCGCCTGTGAGAGAGACAGGTAATTTTATTACAAGGTTCGAGAGAGAGAGAGAGAGAGAGAGAGAGAGAGAGAGAGAGAGAGATATGACTGACACTGGATATTTGTCTTATCGATGATTCTGATGATTAGTTTTTGCATGAGAAACCCAAGCAAAAAGGTCGTACAGTATTATTTATATGTGTGTGTATGCTTGATTAGAGAGAGAGAGAGAGAGAGAGAGAGAGAGAGAGAGAGAGAGAGAGAGAGAGAGAGAGAGATTCCCATCCGCAGCATATACCTGGACACCTTTCCTGGTATAACTGTCGACCATAGCAACAAGAGATTTTCAAGTTTGCCGTTGTAGTGTTATCTGTTTAAGGTGCTGCCTTCAGAGGTACCCCGTGGCAGCGGGCACTTGGCAACGCCCTTGTTGCAGACAGTATGGTGATAATGTACTCACACTTGTACCTTTTATGGGCACGGTGTGTTTATTACCTCTGACAACGAAGTTGGAAGTGGCTTTCTGTTAACACGTGACATTCTCTGCTATTGTCTCCCCGTCTTCAAGGTGGTAAACGTCATGTATGGGTTGTAGTTATTTTTTCGAGGGTGGGCTATGCTGTCCTGAAGTGGAAGGCTGCAGTATCTGCAAAAATACAAAACTGAGAAAAATGTTAGGTAATGCTGTTTCCCCTTGCCTTACTACTGATTTTGCAGACACTGCAAATGGGACCCCCTAAATAAAGCATTGAAGAATCATTCTAAAACTGCAGTAACTTGTGTATTAGTGTTTCACGAACCCAACAGTTGGCGTATCTCAGTTTCGAAAATTTTGCAGATACTTCAGTTTTCCATTTGAGGGCAGTGTGGGCAGGTGATTGTGGATTAATTTCTTCAGGCGGATCTGGATCAGGTTTAATATTTTTTAATTGTTCGAGCCTAATCAGATTCAAGATTCGGCATTCGCACTGTAAATGTTGTTGCCAAAGTTGATGATCACTTCTTCGGCGGAGTTCCGCCGAGGTTAGGTCTTTATGTCTTCTCTCAGCTGGAAACAGATCTTAGGATCCGGATAACTCACCCGGATCTAGTTAACAAAACAAGTTAATGTTAAATTATAGTTGACACTGGCGGAGTTCGCTTCATTTCTGACGATTCTTGTAGTATCACAGCCATTTTTCGAGACTACCCGATTTTTATTTTTTTAATTTTTCGTATTTTTTCACACTGAGTTTTGACGTAAACGCCAGCATTTTATCACGCATTCATTTCTATAGAATTCGGCGTTATATGTATACGCTTCTGCAGTTCCGGAGAAGCGGCCACTTAAGGGCCTGGTAGAAGATCTCCATTGAAAGAAATTTGGGGAAACGTCTAGTAAGCTCTATATGATCTATATATGCACTTAAGATATAACATTTACATTATATAAACAAAACTTAATGCCAGCTGAGTCTGGCGAAAGGGATTAAATTGCTAATGAAAACGAGAACGACGTAACAAAGCCAAAGTCATTACTATACACATGAACACATCACAGCCTTTTCCTCGACCCGGGAGCATTAAAATAGAGCAATTCACGCTTTGATTGTCATTTCTTTGTGGCAGAGAAGCCGCTCTGGGAGTTTTCTCTCGAAGGAGCGTGACTTCCTATTCCTGTAACGGCTCGGTTCATTCATCTTTGTCCGGAGTATAGGGGCCTGAATGGTATTTATGGTGGCCCTTGTTGATTTATGTGGTTGTCTGGGTGCTGTGGAACAATGTTTCCGTCCATCATGAGGGAATGACCTAGATTCGTTTGTTTGATGGACACCATGTTAATCTCTCTCTCTCTCTCTCTCTCTCTCTCTCTCTCTCTCTCTCTCTCTCTAGGTAGAGCACAGAATGATGATATGTCTTCAGAGCCCTCTACGCGATGAGAGTGCCCAAAGTGATCTCGTATGCTGAAGTAATGAGTTTTAATGAAAATTACATAACATGAGTAACTTGGTAAAAGTGATAAATTTGTACAGAACCAATACAGAGGTGAAAATTAATCGTATGGTACCCGAGAGTCAAGTCCGTAATTATAGATTCTAATAAATGAACCATTTTGTTTTACCGCCTATTAGGGAGAGAGAAAGTGCCGGAGGAATAATATAATGACTTTCTAGCGTGTTTCTCAATACAAATTTCAATTAAGGAGAGAGAGAGAGGAAGGTCCTTAGCTCTTACTGATTTATTCAGTTAGCGGCAGAGAAAAAAATGTTCTTTTTTACTTGGCGATGTAGATTTTTTCTTTTTTTTTTTTTTTCAAAAGCAGTTTGAAGTGACAGTGAAGAAGAAGAAATCGAAGCTTCGTTCACTATTTGTTATCTATAAATTTATATATAAATTTATATATAAAATTGTTATATAAATTTGCTCTATATAGGAAAACGATAGAGAAATATTTTTCTATTTCTCAGAGGTTTCATTATCAGTTTGTTAGAGAGAGAGAGAGAGAGAGAGAGAGAGAGAGAGAGAGAGAGAGAGAGAGAGAGAGAGAGAGAGAGCAGGCAAGCAAGCAAGCAAAGAAATTGGTCATGAGAGACAAATAATTGACAGAATACGCAAGGGTTCAGTTCTTGAGATATGGGATAATATTCGATGATGTGCATTCGTATATCAAGCTCTCTCTCTCTCTCTCTCTCTCTCTCTCTCTCTCTCTCTCTCTCTCTCTCTCTCTCTCATAGCAAAGTTCCCTCGTATAACAGCAAGAAATAATTAATTAGGTTCGAATCGATTGATATTTTACGGTCTTTTGTAGATATTTATAGCATAAGCAATATATCCTAGTGTTTGGCTTTTTTTAGATTTATATATATATATATATATATATATATATATATATATATATATATATATATATATATATATATATATATATATATATATACTCGTGTTTGTGCATTGAGTGATAATGTTTGGGATTTTCCTAGCTTATTTCTTCAGACACTAATGCTTACATCTTGATATCTGTCGCAACCACACACACACACATATATAATATATATGTATATATACATGTATATATATATATATATATTTATTTATTTATTTATTTTGTGTATGTATATGTGTATGTGTGCGTCTAGTAATGATGAGCGTGGGAATAAGTTACGTAAGGAATCCATATCCAGCCACTTAAACTCTCGGGAACATAAATCTCCTGTTGTCGCCACCCCCTTTAAAAAATAATAATAAAAAGTAGAAGGAAAAAGCGATAGAAACAAGACAGTTATGAAACCCTGAATCGGCGGTTATGCAAGTTTCTAGGAGGCAATTGGAGCTTGGTGGAGGTTTTTCAGTTTGGTTATTAGGAGACTGAATTACTCTCTCTCAAAACCTCATGAGAAACTTGAGAAAAGCTTATTCCAGAAATAGGACCTTATATAGACGCTAAAGTTAATAACTGGGGTCTGTTGTATAAGTGCGGTTCCTTCTTCCAAGTGTTTTTGTTATGGGATACAAACCAACTGTCCCAAATCAAACCGCATTCCTACGTGGTCTAACACCCTCTTCCCCCCTAACGTAGAATTTATTACTATGGAGGAGGAGAAAAGGGGTTATCATGTGGTTAAGGTCGGGAACTGCGCATGAAGTTGGGGTAGGTTAGTAGAGTCTGTCGTTGTAGAACCCACTTCCCCTTGTCCAGTGGGGCTTGCTTAAGTTACGGGTTTCTGAAACGAGATTGTTAAGCAAGTTTGTCTAATGTTTAAGGTGCTGTGTTTGACTGGTGCTGGTAAGTTACTGCTTTGTTATACTTAAGGCGTTTTGATGGTTCGGTTGGACGCTTCGGTTGAAAAATAAGTTTTGCAGAACTTTTTACTTCCAGTGGGACTGTACACGTTTTTAGAAGTGTTCTTATATGAATTTTGTGTTCAGTAATGAATGAAAAATTGCTACTGGACTGTTGGACATGTGTAGAGCGGTTTACGTGTACATTTATGTTAAATATGCATGATGTAATTGTGAAAAGTTTCACTGCGAAGTGTTGAGAGATTCCTCAACATTTTCGCTACATTGTGGAATCATGTCGATACGCCTCAACGTGTTCAGTACATCGTGGAATATTAAACATTCCAGATATTTATCGATAAAGAATGCAGAGTCCTAAGGAACGAGATGTTGCAACGTGCTGATTGCATTAGTGATAGCCGTTGATATAACATTGGGTTGTTATTTGGAAGCTGCGCGGGTTTGCAACGGTTTCCTTAGAAAACTTTACTTTCTCTTCTCTCTTGTATCAAAATATACTTCGAGTATGATGTATTTTCGTCCATTGCACCGTGTCTCGATCAAATGATTCCCGTAGGGGAGTGGGGGTAGTGCCGTCAGTGCATCTCATGCGGTGCACTGTACAGGATGCATTACTTAAGGTTTTTTTTGCAGCGTGCCTTCGGCCCCTAGCTGCAACCCCTTTTGTTCGTTTTCCTGTACCTCCTTTCATGTATTCTCTCTTCCATCTCACTTTCCACCCTCTCCTAACAACTGATTCACCATAGGTTTTTTCCTCCCGTTACACCTTTCAGACCTTTTACTGTCAGTTTCCGTTTCAGCGCTGAATGACCTTATAGGTCCCAGCGCTGTTAGAAAGTTTAAAGCCCCAAGAAACTCATTGTTGGACGTACTTGCATGTGGAATCAGTGATTGTTTCGGATTAAGAAGTCACTGTGGGCATCGGGTACATAATCCGTTTGTTTTCGGTGCTCGTGTACCAAACCGCTATCGTTTGTTGTAACGCTTTGGGATTTCATTCTACAGGGCTGGGGGTATTACCCTTGGTTATTATCCGTGGGTATTACCCGCTTGGGCAGGCGTCCTCCTTTATCCAGGCAAGGGTCAGGCGTGAGTGAATATAATCCCACGGTTGAGTGGGCAGTGGGTACGATGCAGAGGATTGCGAATTCAGTTATTGCTGGGTATGGGCTCTTTACCTTGGGCGCGCCCTGGCCTTCTATGGGACATGCGCAAACATTTTCTTTTTTCACGCATTGCTTCACTCGTTTCCAGAGAGTTGAGTAACATCCTGGAGTTTGTCACGTCTCGTTTTCCACTACTTTTTGGGCGGAGGTCCTTCCTGTTGGTTGCAGAAGTCTGGAGATCCACGCCAGGCCTCCCCTAATCCCTTTTACACGATACCACACTTCCTTAATTAATATTAGAATAGTTTACCCAGACCACTGAGCTGACTATATCAGCTCTGGTTATTTGGGTGACTTCTCTCCCTCTCCCACCAAGCTTTGGAATCCGGATCCTGGTCGCATGATGCTTTGGTGTGATTGAACGGTACGAGCATACTTACTGGCGTGCAGAAGTGGCTCGTTCGAGGAGACAAGTATTAAGGAAATATTCATCCAGCAATTCTTTCGTTCGCTTGTTCTCCTGTTGAGTCAGATATGTATATGTATGTATATATATATATATATATATATATATATATATATATATATATATATATATATATATATATATATATATATATATATATATAATATTTGTCATAGCCACAATGCCCTCTTAACTTTCTCGAATTCTTCGCGCTTTTTTGGATACGCTTGTCACTACAAAGCCTTAAGATCCAAGTGCAAGAAGTATGAGGAAATTCTGATACCCGGTAGCGGGAAACGAACCCGGGTCCCCTAATCAGAACGAGGTACCATTGTCGACCTGGCCACGAGAAGGATAAAAAGTAAATTCTACACACACACACACACACACACATATATATATATTACAATAATAAGCAAGTTAAGTTAAGCATAGCTTAGTTTAACCAGACCACTGAGCTAATTACCAGCTCTCCTAGTGCTGGCCCGAAGGATTAGACTTATTTTACGTGCTGAGAACCAATTGTTTACCTAGCAACGGGACCTACAGCTTATTGTGGAATTTGAACCACATTATAGCGAGAAATGAATTTCTATCACCAGAAATAAATTCCTCTAATTCTTCATTAGCCGGCCGGGGACTCGAACTCGGGCCTAGCGAGTGCTAGCCCACAACTCAACCGACCCGTCCAACGAGGAACTATGATAATACGCAAGTAAAAATATATGACGAAGACAACTGAGATAAAGGATTGCGGTTGTCCACTGCTTAGTTTCAGAGGACGAACGATGAAACAAAGATGTTCAAATGCCTTCTGGAATGCCAATGAGTTAGCGACGTTAGTCGCTTCCTACCAGTATGATTGATGGTGACTTTTGTGGTCGAGGGGCTTGAGTTATCGGAATTCTGCCAGTGAGGTGGGCCAGCCGTTGGTCTTATTCAGCTGGGACCCGAAGAAATACGGTAGAAGATGTACTGGTGTTGCAGAGTTTTATCCATGCCAAGAGGAAAATGGTCTTTTTTGAGCATCTTTGAGTTGTTCGTTAACTGAACCAATTTCACAGGTGTCAGGTTAAAGAGACGGATGTGATGTGTGCTGAGTTTAAGCTTAATCACTTCAGTGTATGAAGGAGGACGTGGCGAATTGGTATATCGGCCGGTTTTCTGTAGGGACGTCGTCCTACTGACGAAGGCACTTATTTATTTATTTGTTTTTTGTAAGACCTGGGGATTTTTTTTTTTCACCCTCAAGACGTGTGATATAGTCTCGTCGTATGTTGGTGCAACGTTTTCAGAAGTGGCTTCTTTTATTGCTTGGGTTTTTCCGTAAATCTTACAGTTGGTGAAACTATAATTACTGTATTATATAGGCTATTTCTTCATGTCCTTCCAAGAAACGGTCAGTTTTCTTTATATTTCTTTTTGTAATATATATATATATATATATATATATATATATATATATATATATATATATATATATATATATATATATATATATATATATATATGTGTGTATGTGTGTATGTATATATTTGGATATATATTACATATATACATATATATATATATATATATATATATATATATATATATATATATATACATACATACATACATACATACATACATACATACATACATACATACATATATATCTCCATTCAAGTAGTAGTCAGTATTTCTTGTAATTCCGCCTGTTACCGAGGAAAAAATATGTATATACGTACAATGTATACATACACATCCACATCCACACACATATATACTGTATATATATACATGTATGCATATTAGAGCGATACTATGAAGCTTCAACTCTCAAGAATATAGGCGGCCAAGGCTTACACCGAAAGTAAGCAAGCAAGCAACTAATGATGCCAGATGCCTGCTGCAGACGCTGGCCTTCGGATCGTGCCTGGAATGTTTACGCGTGTCCAATGCCAGAAAAACAATTTTGATAGCCGTTTTCCGCCATC
Organism: Macrobrachium rosenbergii; assembly: GCF_040412425.1. Lineage (NCBI taxonomy): Eukaryota > Metazoa > Arthropoda > Malacostraca > Decapoda > Palaemonidae > Macrobrachium > Macrobrachium rosenbergii. The sequence goes on along the minus strand of NC_089755.1, from coordinate 52,971,263 downwards.
GGCACTGCAAGCACAATAATTGTCTGTCTGCTGCCATTTGCGCAGTTCGGGCCAAGTAGAGAGAGTCGTTGGTTTGCAACACTAATGCACTCCCGCTTATGATCACAGATCAGACAGACAGACAGACTGTCTGTATTTAAATTTGTTCTCTTGACAGCGTGTGGATCGAGGTGAAAAGTCAACGGTAGCCTCTTGACGTGTTTGGAATCGATTTGTCATTCTAGGCAGGTTTGTTATATACATATATAAATGTGTATATATATATACATTATATATACACATATATAATGTATATATAATGTATATATATTATTGTGTATATACATACAAATATATATAAAATTGTTTATATACATATATATATATATAAATAACGTGTATTTATTTATATATACATATAAATATATAATATATAATGTATATACATATATATTATATATACATATAAATATATACATATATACAGTATATGTATATACATATAAATATATACGAGTTTGTATGCTCACTTATATAAATATAGTTGTAGGTGTATATATACATATATATACACATTATATACACATATACACGAGTGTGCGACTAAAAAAATATTGAAAGACATTGAGCACTGCGTAAGATAAACATCACGAATACGGAGAGAAGCTGCAACTTTAGTGTCAGCATCGAAAATTGCAGGAATTTCGATTTCATGGGCTCTGCCTGTGAAAAATAAACCGGGTGTTTAGTCGGCCGAGTTGGATGGCAGCCTCGATGGAGAAAGGCATGGCAGGTGGTGGCAGTCTCATCCGAAAATCCATTACCGGCTATTTTGTATCCAAGGTGGTCAGATATATCTTACCTCTTTTCCTGTTACCGCTGCCTCTTAAGCGGGGAAAGACGCTCGTGAACATGTCAGTATGCTGGTTTTTCTTTGGCCAAGATTACTGCGTGTTTTTTTTCTCCTCGTTTTCTGATATCAGTGATTTAGCGCACCTTGGACCCGACGTATGTATCAATCACTGGCTACTGCCTTTTCTGTGATCAACTTTTCAATTTCTCTCACTCGTTCTTTATTTTCCTCTTATTGGTTTATACTTTTACTCTAGTCCCTTAACTTGTATCTGTTCTTCTTTATGAGTCTCTTACTGACAGATCTTTTACTCTTCTCTTAACTTGTATCTGTTCTTCTTTATGGGTCTCTTACTAACAAATCTTTTACTCTTCTCTTAACTTGTATCTGTTCTTCTTAATGAGTCTCTTACCAACAAATCTTTTACTCTTCTCTTAACTTGTATCTGTTCTTCTTTATGAGTCTCTTACTAACAAATCTTTTACTCTTCTCTTAACTTGTATCTATTCTTCTTAATGAGTCTCTTACCAACAAATCTTTTACTCTTCTCTTAACTTGTATCTATTCTTCTCAATGAGTCTCTTACCAACAAATCTTTTACTCTAGTCTCTTAACTTGTATCTATTCTTCTTTATGAGTCTCTTACCAACAAATTTTTTACTCTTCTCTTAACTTGTATCTATTCTTCTTAATGAGTCTCTTACCAACAAATCTTTTACTCTTCTCTTAACTTGTATCTATTCTTCTTAATGAGTCTCTTACCAACAAATCTTTTACTCTTCTCTTAACTTGTATCTATTCTTCTTAATGAGTCTCTTACCAACAAATCTTTTACTCTTCTCTTAACTTGTATCTATTCTTCTTAATGAGTCTCTTACCAACAAATCTTTTACTCTTCTCTTAACTTGTATCTATTCTTCTTAATGAGTCTCTTACCAACAAATCTTTTACTCTTCTCTTAACTTGTATCTATTCTTCTCAATGAGTCTCTTACCAACACATCTTTTACTCTTCTCTTAACTTGTATCTATTCTTCTCAATGAGTCTCTTACCAACAAATCTTTTACTCTTCTCTTAACTTGTATCTATTCTTCTCAATGAGTCTCTTACCAACAAATCTTTTACTTTTCTCTTAACTTGTATCTATTCTTCTTAATGAGTCTCTTACCAACAAATCTTTTACTCTAGTCTCTTAACTTGTATCTATTCTTCTCAATGAGTCTCTTACCAACAAATCTTTTACTTTCTCTTAACTTGTATCTATTCTTCTTAATGAGTCTCTTACCAACAAATCTTTTACTCTTCTCTTAACTTGTATCTATTCTTCTTTATGAGTCTCTTACCAACAAATTTTTTACTCTTCTCTTAACTTGTATCTATTCTTCTCAATGAGTCTCTTACCAACAAATCTTTTACTCTTCTCTTAACTTGTATCTATTCTTCTTAATGAGTCTCTTACCAACAAATCTTTTACTGTTCTCTTAACTTGTATCTATTCTTCTCAATGAGTCTCTTACCAACAAATCTTTTACTCTTCTCTTAACTTGTATCTATTTTTCTTTATGAGTCTCTTACCAACAAAACCTTTTACTCTTCTCTTAACTTGTATCTATTCTTCTCAATGAGTCTCTTACCAACAAATCTTTTACTCTTCTCTTAACTTGTATCTATTCTTCTTTATGAGTCTCTTACCAACAAATCTTTTACTCTTCTCTTAACTTGTATCTATTCTTCTCAATGAGTCTCTTACCAACAAATCTTTTACTCTTCTCTTAACTTGTATCTATTCCTCTTTATGAGTCTCTTACCAACAAATCTTTTACTCTTCTCTTAACTTGTATCTATTCTTCTCAATGAGTCTCTTACCAACAAATCTTTTACTCTTCTCTTAACTTGTATCTATTCTTCTTAATGAGTCTCTTACCAACAAATCTTTTACTCTTCTCTTAACTTGTATCTATTCTTCTCAATGAGTCTCTTACCAACAAATCTTTTACTCTTCTCTTAACTTGTATCTATTCTTCTTAATGAGTCTCTTACCAACAAATCGTTTACTCTAGTCTCTTAACTTGTATCTATTCTTCTTTATGAGTCTCTTACCAACAAATTTTTTACTCTTCTCTTAACTTGTATCTATTCTTCTCAATGAGTCTCTTACCAACAAATCTTTTACTCTTCTCTTAACTTGTATCTATTCTTCTCTATGAGTCTCTTACCAACAAATCTTTTACTCTTTTCTTAACTTGTATCTATTCTTCTTCGTGAGTCTCTTACCAACAAATCTTTTACTCTTCTCTTAACTAGTATCTATTTCTGTTTATTCTTTACCAACAAATCTTTTCTCTACCAACAAATCTTTTCTCTTTATAGTCTCTTACCAACAAATCTTTTACTCTAGTCTCTTAATCTATCTATTCTTTATGAGTCTCTTACCAACAAATCTTTTACTCTAGTCTCTTAACTATTATCTATTTCTCTTTATGAGTCTCTTACCAACAAATCTTTTACTCTAGTCTCTTAACTTGTATCTATTCTTCTTCATGAGTCTCTTACCAACAAATCTTTTACTCTAGTCTCTTAACTAGTATCAATTCTTCTTTATAAGTCTCTTACCAACAAATCTTTTACTCTAGTCTCTTAACTAGTATCTATTCTTCTTTATAAGTCTCTTACCAACAAATCTTTTACTCTAGTCTCTTAACTAGTATCTATTTCTCTTTATAAGTCTCTTACCAACAAATCTTTTACTCTAGTCTCTTAACTAGTATCTATTTCTCTTTATAAGTCTCTTACCAACAAATCTTTTACTCTAGTCTCTTAACTAGTATCTATTCTTCTTTATAAGTCTCTTACCAACAAATCTTTTACTCTAGTCTCTTAACAAGTATCTATTCTTCTTTATAAGTCTCTTACCAACAAATCTTTTACTCTAGTCTCTTAACAAGTATCTATTCTTCTTTATAAGTCTCTTACCAACAAATCTTTTAGTCTCTTAACAAGTCTATTCTCTTTATAACAAATCTTTTACTCTAGTATCTATCTATTCTTCTTTATAAGTCTCTTACCAACAAATCTTTTACTCTAGTCTCTTAACAAGTATCTATTCTTCTTTATAAGTCTCTTACCAACAAATCTTTTACTCTAGTCTCTTAACAAGTATCTATTCTTCTTTATAAGTCTCTTACCAACAAATCGACAAGGTTCTATATTTCCCTCCCCTCCCCCTTTCGTCTCTGTGGGCCTGATAGTTAGCGTGTCTATCTTACTTATCTTCCAGTCAAAATTAGGGCGAAGTTCGACTGGCATACGTAAATTTGTATCAAGGTAGGCGGCCGTCCGCCCGTTCTGTCTTTCTGCCCGTCCTTTTTTTTTTTTTTTTTTTTTTTTTTTTTTTCTGTCATTATCTCTGGCAGAGAATATGGAGGGAGTTTGTACATTCACCTGTGTTTTTATCTGTCTGGCCTTTTGTCCACAAGGCATGTTAAAAGTGGGTGAATGATTAATATATATATACAGTATATAAATATATATATATATATATATATATATATAATTTATATGTATATATATTTATATTTTATATATATTATATATAATTTATATATGTATATTTATAATTTATATGTATATATATATATATACATGTATATTTATAATATGTATTATACACATGTATATGTATGTATATATACATATACATAAGTAATCACGCATATACATGCATAAATAACTACGTACATACAAGAGCTATGTTACTGTGAAGTTAAATTATTGTTGTTCTTTTCCATATCCTGTCTTCCCCGAACAGTGACGTTGATTACTGTGATGATTTGGGAACACAGTGGGGCCAAGGGTGGGAATCGGAAGCACTCAAGAGCCACCTGTGTCACTACAGCTCCCCTCCCCGCTTCCCACACCCACCCCATCCCGTCCCCATTTATTTTTGAGGAAAAATTGACGAAAACAAAAATGCTCCACCTCCAGTCCAAGAAAAACCACTGAATGTATTGCTTGTAAAATTTTTACCCTTTGAGTCAGGCGCATATATATATATGTTCTGACTTTGCCTTTGCATAATTTTTCTGTAATTTTTATTGTCAATGGTTTTTGTTTTTAATTCTAGAACCCCTGATGATGTAATCATGGATTATGAAACGTTGGGAATAAACATGCAATCAAATGACTAATCAAGAGTATTCCTGTCCGCCTCCGTTTAATGTCTATATATATATATATATATATATATATATATATATATATATATATATATATATATATATATATATAAATATATAAAATATATATATGAAATATATATACATATATATATATATGTATATATATACAGTATATATAATATATAATATCTTATAATCTAATATATCTCGTGGCCAGCAGCTTTGATTATTATAATGATTATTGGAGAAATTCAATTCTGTACCAGTTTCCCGTCCTGTAATTACCCTTCGTGAGATTGAATTTGATGTTATCGGAATCAGTTCACAAACTCTGAAATTAATCTCTGGTGTTCTTCGTGTCCAGTTTTCAGTTAATGTGCCCTTTTGGCTTTTCTATTTGTTTCCTTTTCCGCATTTTTTTTTTTTTTATTTCTTGCTTGCTTTCATATTGCCTTTGTCTTCATGTGTTTTGCAATAATGTCTTTGTAATTTATGTATTCCTCTGTTTTACATTCTGTTAATTTTGTTTTATTATCCTCTCAAGTCGTTGCCAGTTCAACTCTGGTTAATTATGAGTTTGCATTCGACTTCCTTAAGGACGCATTTCGTTTTTTTTTTTTTATTGTCACTTTCCATCTGTGTGTGTTACAAAGTGATATATAATTCTCTCTCTCTATATCTATATAATATATATATATTATATATGTATATATATATTTATATATATATATATATATATATATATATATATATATATATATATATATATATATATATATATATATATATATATATATATATATATATATATATATATATATATATATATATATATATATATATAGAGAGAGAGAGAGAGAGAGAGAGAGAGAGAGAGAGAGAGAGACTCACTCAGATATTCTGCTCAGACTACCTTTAATTCAAGTCCATTGCAATTATAGAATCCCGACCCAGTAATTTGTTTTATCCTTTCATTTCATTGTCAGCCAGAATATTATCTTCCGACCTGCTTAAATGTAGTGTCAGATTTTTTCTCCATATTACTCCATCCCGTCGTTTTTTTTTTTCAGATTGTTTATTTTATTGTTTAAATTGCAGAATTATCTCTTTTTATTGTTTAAATTGTAGAATTATCTCCAAACCAGCTCAAATGCAACGACTAAGCCTTTTTGTTGTTGTTGTCAAGGTTTCTCTACAAGTCATGTAACGCTGTCTCTTTTTTTTTTTTTTATCGATTTTTAAAATCCTGGAAAGTTTATCTTATCTCACTACTCTACAAAGTCGATTTACTTTTGGGCGCCCACTCACTGTTTTTCTATAGTGACCACTTCTCCACCTTGTCGTCGTCTTCTTCTTCTTCTTCTTCTTCTTCTTCTTCTTCTTCTTCTTCTTCTTCTTCTTCTTCTTCTTCTTCTCTAAATTCGGTCTCAGGAGCTGACGTGGAAGTTTTGCCATCACCCTTGCTTTGGTTGTTACATGACATGGCAGTTCTCCTCCTCATCCTCCACCTCCCCCTTCTCTCACTGCTCCTGCTTCTCCTTCTCCTTCTCCTTCTCCTCCTCCTCCTCCTCCTCCTCCTCCTCCTCCTCCTCCTCCTCCTCCTCCTCCTCCTCCTCCTCCAACTCCATCGTTTTGCGTCTTCTGTTCCTTCGTGGATCCCCAAGGTTTTAACCGTGGAAAGTCCATTGGAGGACACGTCTGGACTCTCTCTCTCTCTCTCTCTCTCTCTCTCTCTCTCTCTCTCTCGAGTATTCACTCCTCCCATAATTCAGTTTCTGTAATCATTTGCTGATTATTTTCGGCTACTGCACAAATTTAGCGCGGGTGTTTCTGGAGTAGCATCAACCTACAAAAAAAAAATAAATAGTGTGTTCTGGTGTGTGTTTGGTTCTCCGTAGCGAGGAATCATAGCCTCACGATTTTAGCAGATGGATCCAAATTCCGTTTTTTTTTTTTTTTTTTTTTTTTTCTAGTCTCAATTACTATATGATTGCGAAGGAACATGCAGACAGAACCACGTGACATAGGCATCACGTGGCTGCGCCTCGTGGGGTTCCAGTTCTAACCATCAGTATTCCATGAAGGGTCTGTCTCCCCCCCTCCCCCCTGCCCCCTCCCTATCCTCCTCCCCTTCTATCCTACCTCTCCTCACATACCCCTCTCCTCACCGGAGGGATTCTCCCTCCCCTCCCCCCTCCCCCCATGGGGGTGAGTGAGGGGAACCCGGTGGAGGGGCGTCTGACGTGAGATGTTGACCTCAGCACGAAGAGGAAAACTCAGACGAAAATTCGGATCGACTGGAACGACGAAGAGGCGATCTCTCTCTCTCTCTCTCTCTCTCTCTCTCTCTCTCTCTCGGAGTCCAGGATCAGGGGTGTTAGGGTTCCAGGTAATGATAGGGTAACCTGCTGTTAAAAGACAGACAGACATATAAACAAAGAGGTTGTATTCGCGGCTCAAGATTGCATCATTTGACTGTACATGCTCCGAGATGTGAATTGTGTGGATTTCGGGGAAATGTTTTGCTATTGATACTACGCAGAAATCGGTAGTGGTGATCGCATTTTGTTGGATACTTTGTGATATTCTTCTGTGTAAATGCTGCTGCTGCTGCTGCTCTCTCTCTCTCTCTCTCTCTCTCTCTCTCTCTCTCATGAAATTGGTCATGTTCACCAGAAAGTGACCAGTTTATATATTTGATTCTCTCTCTCTCTCTCTCTCTCTCTCTCTCTCTCTCTCTCTCTCTCTCTCTCTCTCACATGTAATTGGTCATATTCACCAGAAAGTGACCAGTTTATATGTTTGATTCTCTCTCTGTCTCTCTCTCTCTCTCTTGCTCATATGAAATTGGTAACATTCACTAGAAAATGACCAGTTTATATTTGTGACTCTCTCTCTCTCTCTCTCTCTCTCTCTCTCTCTCTCTCTCTCTCTCTCTCTCTCTCTCTCTCTCTCTCTCTCATGTAGAATTGGTAATATTCACCTGAAACATTTATATAATTTTTCGTTTTAAATAGCTGACACGAGGCCATTTTCGTAGCCCCACGCTTTCTAACATATATTCAAGGAAAGATTATTTGTTTTTATCGCATTTTATATCGCAAGTGTATCCAAGGAATGAGGAAATCCAGAAGTTAGAAGGATAGATTCTGCATTTTATATATATATATACAGCATATATATATATATATATATATATATATATATATATATATATATATATATATATATATATATATATACATACATACATACATATTCACATTATATATACATACATGTGTATATACATGTGTGCGTGTGTGCGCGCATGCGTGTATTGAGTGTGTTGACCTTTTTCTTTAAAATATAAAGATTAATTATCGTTTTTTATAGAATTCCCTCTTCATTGGGAATAACTGAGCCCCAAGGGGAATTTTACTATTGATTAGTGTATCTGCCTCAGCCAGGATTCGATCTTGGGCCTTTGGTCTGGATACAGCGGAAAGTCGACTATATAAATATACAATATATATATATATATATATATATATATATATATATATATATATATATATATATTTATTTTTTTTTGATTGATTGATTGATTGACTAGTTGTTATGAAAAATGAAATTTATTTTGCTTCGTTACAGATCATGTTTTGATAGGTATTTCTTACCTGTACGTAGGCTTTTCCCCATTGCGAATGACGAGAGAAATGGTTCAAAGAGCAGTAAGAAGAATATATTGTGCGAGGGACTCAACTCAGGAGAGTTATTCAGTACAGTCTAGCCTTGCCATTGAGCGTTTACTGCAAGGTACACAGAAGTCGGGTTTCTGTAATCACTAGTTGCCGCTTTGGTGCTTAATGTGGGGAAGCATTCTAAATCACTTTCCTTTCAGCCTTCCAATTTGATTTATCATGTGATTACCAGTGGTATGCTTAGAAACGGAATGAGAGAACAGCCTTATGTCGGGCTGGCACTGCAGGCTAGCAACTGCATCCCAGATTTTATTAACCGGAAGGGAGGAAGGTGACATGCATACAAAAATTCATAATCAGCCAAGTGTTACAAACTCACCAATCCGCTGTCATGATGATGGGTTGGTTCTAAATGTACATAGGCATATGTAAGCAGAGTTTTGTCTCCTTTGACAGCCGGGTGGCCAGAGCACTGTCTCTATCGTTATTTCTGGTTCAAATCCTGGCCGGGCTAGAAGCACTTATCAGTTGCAAGGCCTCTTTTGCAGAGTACATTATTCCCAAAGTACAGTGAATTCGATATTAAGCGATATTTGTTTCTTAAATGTTAAGTGAAGTCAAGCGTGTATGATATATATATATTATATATATATATATATATATATATATATATATATATATATATATATATATATATATATATATATACTTATATATATATATATATATATATGTATATATATATATATATATATATATATATATATATATATATATATTATATATATATACATATATATGTATATATATTACATATATATATGACTATTTTGATATTCACGAACATAAAGAAACAAATATATTAATATCGAATTTTGTCTTTTATCAATAATATTCAGTCAGTAACCATACACACATATATATATACATCCAATTCGGTGTGTAGAAATATTTTAGGTTTATATATGTAAACCGACAGAGTACATTTCAAGTTGATAATAATGCCATGTATAGAAGACGATGGAGGTCAGAAGAATGTAATATTTTCAGGACTATCTCAGTTTTCCCTCTTATTTGCCACTGCTACATGCTTGTGTCTCGTGAAAATGGTGTGAAGCGCTGAAACATTGGTTTTAAAAATCGTCAACCCCTTTGTCTTAACGATTTTCGCTCCGTACGTTCGTGTATGTAGAATTAATCGCTTAAACATTGGTTTTAAAAGCCGTTAATCCCTTTGTTTGAACGATTTTCGCTCGTTACGTTCGTATGTGTGGCATTAATCGCTGAAACATTGGTTTTAAAAGTCGTTAATGCCTTTGTCTTAACGATTTTCGCTCGGTACGTTCGTATGTGTGGCATTAATCGCTTAAACATTGGTTTTAAAAGTCGTTAATCTCCTTGTTTGAACGATTTTCGCTCGGTGACTTTTTATATTAGCATTAATCGCTGAAACAAAAAACAAAAGTCGTTAATATTGTCTTAACGATTTTCGCTCGGTAACGTTCGTATGTGTGGCATTAATCGCTGAAACCTTGGTTTTATAAAGTCGTTAATCCCTTTGTTTGAACGATTTTCGCTTATACGTTATATATATAGCATTAATCGCTGAAACATTGGTTTTAAAAGTCGTTAATCCTTTGAACGATTTTCGCCCGGTACGTTCGTATGTGTGGCATTAATCGCTTAAACATGGGCTTTAAAAGTCGTTAATGCCTTTATCTTGACGATTTTCGGTGTCGTTGTGAAAATGTGTGGCATTAATCGCTTAAACATGGGCTTTTAAAAGTCGTTAATCCCTTTATCTTGACGATTTTCGCCCGGTACGTTCGTATGTGTGGCATTAATCGCTTAAACATGGGTTTTAAAAGTCGTTAATACCTTTGTTTAACGATTTTCGCTCGGTACGTTCGTATGTTTATTATTTTAAATGTCATGTCCCTTCGTTGGCAAGAAGAATCCGAACCAAAAGTTCCAGACAGGTATAAAAGATAAATTTTTTTTTCCAAGGCACGAATATCTTTTACGATCACAAGGCCCCATTGTCTGGTCGGGGAAATGAGTTATGGGTGCAGACTGCAGTTCTGTTTACGGAAAGAACGGATGTAAATTTCACCGGATTGGAAGGGAAAGACAAGGCGGGATTGGCTGGTGTTAGCCAATCACGGCGCACGGTGAATGGTGATGTGTCCGGCAAGGCGGGACCTTTCGGTGTCTTCGGAGTGTTTCTTTTTCTTTTTCTTTTTCTTTCTTTTGTTTTTTTTCTTACCCGGTGCCCCTAGCCCTCCTCCTCCTCCTCCTCCTCCTCCTCCTCCTCCTCCTCCCCCTCCTCCTTCTCCTTCTCCTCCTCCCTCTCTCTCTCCTCTCTCCTTTTCTCTCTCTCTCTCTCTCTCTCTCTCTCTCCTAACCGATTTTCTATTGATCGCAAAACGGAGTTAATTCTCTCAGTCGTGGAAATATTAATAATACTCAATCTTCCACGTAAACTTTCCATAATTTTTATGAGATAATTAATGACCATTTTTTTATGTTAGCGATCGTCATTTCTTTCAGTAAATAGGTTGCGGTTTTCTTATGTAAACTATTCCCGTCTTATATCTTTGTTAGATATTTACTAGTACTTGTTTTACTGATTTCTCATGTTATAAGTCATCTACATTCCCTCGTTTTAGTTTTCTGTGAAGGAAAATTTTTGTGCCGGCTTTGTCTGTCCGTCCACCCTCAGATCTTGGAAACTACTGAGGCTAGAGGGCTGCAAATTGGTATGTGGATCATCCACCCTCCAACCATCAAACATACCAAATTGCAACCTTCCAGCCTCAGTAGTTTTTATTTTGTCTAAGGGTAAAATTAGCCATAATCGTACTTAGGGCAGCGCTATAGGTACCAACAAAGCATAGGCCACCACCGAACCTTGGCTGAGTTTCATGGGTCGCGGCTAAGAAATTTATGCGCCATGGCTGAGGCCACCACCGGACAGAAAACTCGATCGCGCCAACTTCGGCGCATTTTTTTCTTGTTTATAAATCAGTTACTTTCCCTCATGAAAATTGGCTTAATCATCTAGTGAGTGGTTGCCACTATGTACTAGTTCAGTTATCCCCATCCTCCAATAACCTCAAGATATTCTCATCTTGTTAGTGGTCTTGATGTCACATATAAAAGATATCTCTTAAAGATATCTTTTCTCGTATCGTGTACGTCAACCTTCACGCCAAGAACGGCTGGAAAAGAAACAGATCGCAAGGGCGTGGTGGTCTGGTAACGGGTCGCTGCTTGGTAGTAGATTTTGAAGAAGCAGGAAGAAGGCTGTTAGCAGTAAGATGAGGAACAGAAGGAACGGCTATAGAAGTAACAGGACCAGATCAGCAGGAATGTTGGTAAAACATTTGCGCCCAGTTTGTGATTTTATTTTATTAATAAGTAACTGATGCCAATAAAACGGATTTTGATAGTGTGGTCCAACAACTCACGTTGGTCGCAAAAGCGGTGTTGGAAAAGTGACTGAGTAAGTTTATTATTTTTATTTATTATTATTTCGGTAGATGAAACCTATTCGCATGGAGCAAGCACACCAAAGGGGCCACTGACTTGACATTCAAGCTTCCAAAGAATGTTGGTTTCAACCTCCCACCGCAGAAGACCCCCCAACACTGCAGCAGTAACTGATCATGACACAGAACCAGTGATTTTTTCATCGCTGATTAGTTATGTTAATGGTCTTCTAACAGATCTCGTTACTTGATTTATATGTATGCCGTTTGATTCACATTACATACTGAACTTGCTCAGATGAAAGCAGAAGTGTGATTGGTGACGAAATAAGGGGGGAAATTCTGTGCAGGTAATCCACGCAGAGAGACGTGTTGGAAATATTTACGGAAATTAACAATGTGCCCGTGGGTGGTCATTAAAATTATGAAGACATTGAGCAACACCTACAGCATGCTAAGCAGGAAGACCGTATTGGAAGATAGGGCGTAAAATAAATTAAATAAATTGACGTTCACTTATTCTCGTCAGCTCATCGGGCATTCATCTGAGGCGCTGTTCAAATGTTTCCGCTTGAAATGCGCCAAAGTAGTTGTGCGCAAAGATCGTATAGTCTTCCCTTATTATCCTCGTCATCTAAATGAATTTTAATGGCATTTGTCCGTTGGCATCTCACTTCATCTCACTTCATCTCACTTATCTTTTATAGCTGTCTGAGTGGTTTTCGTCGCCTCGCGTCGTTTTAATGGTTTCCACTTTTTCACATACGTTGTGTTTTGATGCGCGCCATCTGTAATTTTAATTGTTTTTCATTCTCTTCCCTAAATGTTTAATTATCTCCTTTTGTCTTTTATGCGGTTTTTGATAATTGTCATAATCCTAAATGCTTATTCAGTTATCTTGGTTATCTCGTAATTTTTTTTTTTTTGTTTAGGTTTTATTGTTGAATTGTTCTTATGCAAATTTATCTCCCATGATCTCCGCCATTGCAGCGTATGTTATGGAAAGTACCTGTACTTCGCTCATTTTTCTAAATTATCTAAATCCCGTAGGGATGTAGCATGAGGTACACTGTAGGCATTACTTAAGATTCTTTGCAGCGTGCCTTCGGCCCCCAGCTGCAACCCCTTTCGTTCCTTTTTACTGTACTTCCATTCATATTCTCTTTCTTCCATCGTACGCTCCACCCTCTCCTAACAATAATTGATTCGTAGTGCAACTGCTTTGAGGTTTTCCTTCTTTTACGCCTTTCAAACCTTTCACTGTCAATTTCCATTTCAGCGCTGAATGACCTCATAGGTCCCAGTGCTTGGCCTTTGGCATAAATTCTGTATTCAGTTCAATTCACATGTAAAAATGACCCCCATTAATTTGGTAGGTTGAAACGCGTCGATTCCGTCGACCAGTCACGCCACGACGGTGATCGACGATCTTCATTACCAGACGCACGCCGAAGGTTTCGGGGTCGATCCAATTGGCCCGTCTCGGATAATCTGGCGTCGATCTCCATACCGGCGGCATCACTGTCCGCGCTTTGGGTTATGGGGAGACCCGTCCGTGCGACTGCCCTAGTCGTGGGTGGGTCTTCTTGAATGACGTGAAAAATGAGATGTCTCTCAAGACGGTGGAAGGGTGGCATGAGTTGGTAGAAAGGGTGGAGCTTGGGCGCCATCATTTGCATAATTTTTGTTGCATGGTTCTTTAGTTCTTTTTATTGTTTTTTTTTTTTCAAATTAATTAATATTAATGTGGGCGTATACTGATCATTTTCTTTTGTCTCCTACGTGTGATTCTTTTAACTGTTTTTCATTGTTTTGGTTGTATTTTCTTTAATTGCAATAATGAGATTATCGATTATTTGCAATTTCTGTTTAGGGTTGTTTTCTGTTAATTTTTTTTTTTAGGGAATATTATTTCTATCTTTTATCGTTAGCTCTTTTATGTCACTTTGGGAATATGATTGAAAAGTGTTATTTTTTAAACTGTGTATTTATTTTAGCCAAAAGTTGTTATTTTTTAAACTGTATATTTATTTTAGCCAGAGCCTTTCCTCACAGATAATACGACTGCTTTTATCCTTAAAGTTATTTTTTTTTTTATTTTACTTTGCTTTCTTCTGTTGAGTTCCCCGTAGGGGGGTGGTGCCGTCATTGCACCTCATGCGGTGCACTGTAGGCATTACTTAAGGTTCTTTGCAGCTTGCCTTTCGTGCCTTTTACTGTACCTCCTTTGATATTCTCTTTCTTCCACCTTACTTTCCACCCTCTCCTAACAGTTGATTCACAGTGCAGCTGCGAGGTTTCCCTCCTGTTACACCTTTCAAACCTTTTACTGTCAATTTCCGTTTCAGCGCTGAATGACCTCTTAGGTCCCAGTGATTGGCCTTTGACCTAAATTCTATATTCAATTCATTCTGTTGAGTATTTGTTACTTACACACCGGCGTAGTTTACCTTAGTTATTGCAACTCGAGTTTACAGTAAAATTTCAGTCTCTTTTCGATTACTGTATTTCTGCTAAGTAGAAGTTTGCTGAGCTTAAAATGGTGCCAAATCACTCTGTCGATTGTTGCCTTGTTCTGTGTGAATGCTTGCATAGCCTGAATGGTGATGATGGTGAGAGTAATCATATGCATAAACGTGTGAGAGGAAGAAAGTTTTCGAAAGGCTTCGAAAGCTTTCTGGAAAACTTTCGAAAGGCGTCGAAAGCTTTCTGGGAAACATTCGAAGGGCTTCGAAAGCTTTCTGGAAAACTTTCGAAAGACTTCGAAAGCTCTCTGGAAAACTTTCGAAAGGCGTCGAAAGCTTTCTGGGAAACATTCGAAGGGCTTCGAAAGCTTTCTGGAAAACTTTCGAAAGGCTTCGAAAGCTCTCTGGAAAACTTTCGAAGGGCTTCGAAAGTTTTCTGGAAAACTTTCGAAGGGCTTCGAAAGCTTTCTAGAAATCTTTTGATATGTTTTGACAACCATATTTGAGAATGTTATAAATTTCATTGATATCAAAATAATAATAATAATAATAATAATAATAATAATAATAATAATAATAATAATAATAATATTAAAGATATTGGGTAATTGAGGTATTATTTTAACCTGTTAATGTAATATGTTTTCAAAGGCATAACATCAGCTGTTTCCACTTTTCTTCATGAGAGCTGTTTATGAACGAAATAGCTAGGCAAGCAGGAAGAAGTAAAAGAAATTTAGCTTTGGTTTTTAATGTAGCTGGCGAAACAAGCTATTGTGGTAGCTGTCAGCTTTTGTCTTCAGTGATGGTTTCTTGTTTATCAAGAGATACGCGCAGAAAAGCGGCGTCATACACACACAGACATACATATACAGTATATATATATGTATGTATGTATGTATGTATGTGTGACCCGCTTTACTGCGCTTATTTCTTGATAAGAAAACACACTCATATGTATTTGTTTGTTTATTTATTTATTTATATATTTATTTATTTATTTATTCATTTATATATTTATTTATTAATTAGCGTTGTCATTCTGATGCGATATTTACATACAAAATTGGTCATAATAGTTTCAGCCCTTCGTTACAAAATTAGGTACAGTAGTTTCAGCCCTCGTGTTCGTTTATAAATCTGCTTTTCAGGGGCCTGTTTTGCATTTGGAAGTTTTCAGTTCACGATCACAATATTCATTTACAAGTTGAGAACTTGCAGCTGCAAATTCCAACAGCAAGAGCGCCATTTGGAGTCGCGATCTCGATTGTCAGAAGCACAATCTCCCAATTTATTTAGCAGTCACCTGCTTGCTCACTGGTCGGCCACTCATGAACAGTAGTCGCCGTGTAGCTTTTAATTGTTGTCTGTGACAAGTGTTGCTTTTAATTGCTCTGCATGATAAGTGTTGCTTTTAATTGCTCTCTGTGACAAGCGTTGCTTTTAATTACTCTCTATGACAAGTGCACCGCATCAGACAAAGCAACGACGGCGATTCTTTTTGCAGGCTGTTCATTAGCGGTGCTAATCACGCTTCGTTGCTGCTTTGTTTGGCATTTAGAAGGCTCCTTCATCCATGCTGTGTTGCCTCTTTACATTACTTGAAGGAGCTCCGTGATATGGATTGCAATCGCTGTTCCTGGCCTTCCTCCCCATCACCCCCCCCACCTTTGTTTTACGGATGAGGGATTTGGGGAGGGGGTGATTTGGTCCATGGGCCAGCAACCTTAAAACTCTGATTAATCTGATCCCGGAAGAAACAAAAACAAAAACAAAAACATAAGGTTAAATGAGTGTGAGATTAACATCGACGAGAACGATGGACCCTTCTCCGGAAAGGAGGGAGTGTGAAAACTCTGTATGAAATCAGGAGTTAATCAGTGCGCGGATGAAAAGTCCCCACATATGTTGCAGTTTCATTGAAAAGCTCCCACATTTGTTGCAGTGTCATAATCACGTGTGCACGCCTATCTGATTTTAATGAGCACAGCCCATAAAATCAATTTGCAGCTGTCGGTTGTGTAGTCCATATAGAATTTGATAATGGAGACACTCGGACCATATTTGTATGCGGCAGTGGCTCTGGGTAAAGGCCAGCAGACTATTGTTATCTTAATCAGTGGATTGACATGGATTTGGGGAAATGTTGGGAGAGCTCATTGCACTTATTTTCAGTCCGCCCAGTTATTTACGTTCTCCTTGTTCGTTCAGAGAGAGAGAGAGAGAGAGAGAGAGAGAGAGAGAGAGAGAGAGAGAGATCCAAGTGAAGGTGAACTTGATGTTCCTATTTTCACTGGTTCCCTGTGGCCTCCAAGGTACAATGGGAACAGTTCCCAGTGGCCCCCAAGATACAGTGGGAACAGTTTCCAGTGGCCCCCAAGATACAATGGGAACAGTTCCCAGTGGCCCCCTAGATACAATGGGAGCAGTTTCCATTGGTCCCCAGGATACAATGGGAACAGTTTCCTGTGGCCCCCAAGATACAATAGGAACAGTTCCCAGTGGCCCCCAGGGTACAGTGGGAACAGTTCTCAGTGGCCCCCAGGATACAATGGGAACAGTTCCCAGTGGCCCCCAAGATACAATGGGAACAGTTCCCAGTGGCCCCCAAGATACAATGGGAACAGTTCCCAGTGGCCCTCAGGATACAATGGAAACAGTTCCCAGTGGCCCCCAGGATACAGTGGTAACAGTTCCCAGTGGCCCCCAAGATATAATGGGAACAGTTCCTAGTGGCCCCCCAGGATACAATGGGAACAGTTTCCAGGTCTGTTTTCCTGATGAACCAGTAGGCTGTAATGGTGGTGTTCTTAAGTATGATGTCTACACAAGATGTAATTCAAAATTGAGTCTCATGCCCAAGTACAAGTCTGTTGCAGAGTTGTCGATGGTGGCATGATATTTTGTCAGTGTTGCGCCATTAGATGGAAACCACAGAAGGGAGGGAACAAGATTAGCCATTCCCCATTGGGGGATATCCCTTGCTTCCCCCCACCACCACCAGGGCGGGAATTAACCGGATATTTGCGTTGATATTACAGGTTCTGTGTTATGGTGCCAGTTACACAACGTAAAGACTTACGGTCTGTTTTGTTGTTGAATTATACTGCTGTTAAATGAATTGCTTATTGAGTTACCCTGTATATGAATGCCTATGCGCACATCCGAGCTTTTTTGGAAATGAGTTGTCTGTCATGTTCAGAATATTCACAGCTTGCTTACAGACATTCTCGAGAGCTGTGAAAATGGATCTCTCAGCGCATCTGCCGAGTGTCAAAAACACTCGGACAGCTGGGAGGTTTCTCAGTAGTGAATGATTGTGTACGACGTCAAGATCACTGTTTTAAAAACATTTTTCTTTGTGAAATGTTTTTCTTTCCCACTTGCAAACCGCATGGCTAGATAAAAAAAAGAAGAAGCATTTACGTATTGTTGACGTCCTTGATTAAAAAAAAAAAAAACATATTAAGTGGGCAACAGAAAAAAACTGTTTAGGCGTTGTTAACCAAAGATGCAGCAGTCTGGTGTGATCTGTTAGTGCTACAGTGAGGCTTAAACAAGCTAGCAGATAATCTTTCCTTTGTTCTGCTCTGGCTTCTGTTGTTTTCCTGTAGTGTTTTTTTTTTTTGTTGAACGGTTGTTTTTCCTCTTGGGTTTTTCAAGATTTGATGTATCGTTAAACACTAAAAGAGGCCCGTTTTAGTTACACTGGTCTTTATTCATTTCGGTTGTTTAGCCATTTTTCTCTCTTCAATGAATTATTATTTCTTCGTTGTTACAGCATTTTGATTTTAAGTAGGCATTCCGTTTGTCATCTTGTTACAATTTCAAGTAGGCATTCAGTTTGTCATCTCGTTACGATTTCAAGTAGGCATTCAGTTTGTCATCTTGTTACAATTTCAAGTAGGCATTCAGTTTGTCGTTACGATTTCAAGAAGGCATTCAGTTTGTCGTTACGATTTCAAGTAGGCATTCAGTTTGTCATCTCGTTACGATTTCAAGTAGGCATTCAGTTTGTCATCTCGTTACGATTTCAAGTAGGCATTCAGTTTGTCATCTCGTTACGATTTCAAGTAGGCATTCAGTTTGTCATCTCGTTACGATTTCAAGTAGGCATTCAGTTTGTCATCTCGTTACGATTTCAAGTAGGCATTCAGTTTGTCATCTCGTTACGATTTCAAGTAGGCATTCAGTTTGTCATCTCGTTACGATTTCAAGTAGGCATTCAGTTTGTCATCTCGTTACGATTTCAAGTAGGCATTCAGTTTGTCATCTCGTTACGATTTCAAGTAGGCATTCAGTTTGTCATCTCGTTACGATTTCAAGTAGGCATTCAGTTTGTCATCTCGTTACGATTTCAAGTAGGCATTCAGTAGGCATTCAGTTTCATCTCGTTACGATTTCAAGTAGGCATTCAGTTTGTCATCTCGTTACGATTTCAAGTAGGCATTCAGTTTGTCATCTCGTTACGATTTCAAGTAGGCATTCAGTTTTCTCGTTACGATTTCAAGTAGGCATTCAGTTTGTCATCTCGTTACGATTTCAAGTAGGCATTCAGTTTGTCATCTCGTTACGATTTCAAGTAGGCATTCAGTTTGTCATCTCGTTCGACGATTTCAAGTAGGCATTCAGTTTGTCATCTCGTTACGATTTCAAGTAGGCATTCAGTTTGTCATCTCGTTACGATTTCAAGGCATTCAGTTTGTCAGGCATTACGATTTCAAGTAGGCATTCAGTTTGTCATCTCGTTACGATTTCAAGTCGGCATTCAGCATTTTCAGTAGGCATTCAGTTTGTCATCTCGATTTTAGGCATTC
>NC_089755.1:52864297-52946797 GCF_040412425.1 Macrobrachium rosenbergii | reverse complement strand
GACCGTCCATTTCAGTATATTTGTTTAAGGACTGGCTGTGGATTCATGAGTTTTAGTCCCTTACCTCTTGTCTGTCTCTCTGTCTGCCTGTCAAACTGTCACAATTACCTTGTCTCCTAAACTCTTCTTGCACAACTGAAGGGATTTCCTTCAGACTTGGTACAATGCAGAGTAACGTGCATAGGGCTGTAGAAGGGAGATCGTCTGTATGTCAGACTTACATTCGGTATTGCGACTCCTCTTTGGTTGGAAGGATGTCTGTCTGACATACTGCACCGGAAAGGCCGATCGTCCATGTGCTTGTTTGCACTATATTTGTCCGTCAAGTGTCTGTGAAACTGAACCTTATCCTCGCAGCTCACGGCTGAAGGACATTCAGTCATAGTTGGTAGAAAGGTAGGCTATCTGTCTCTCTCTGTGCAGCAGTGTTTCTGTCACACATACCTTGTCATTGTAGCTCCCGTACGACTGAAAGGGTTTCAGTCAAACTTGACACATCCGTAGATCATCATATGCAAGTGTCCATGAAGAGAATTTGCCCTTGTGTGTGTCCGTCAGTAGTTTTGATTTTATTTCAGGTTAAAGTTAGCCCTGATCGTGCTTCTGGCAACGATATAGGCCAGGCCACCACCGGGACTTGGTTTAAGTTTCATGGGCCGCGGCTCATACATCATTATACCGAGACCACGGAAAGATAGATCTGTTTTTTGTGGCCTTGATTATACGATGTACAGAAAACTCGATTGCGCATTTTTTACTTGTCCTACATAGGGGCTTATTGTTATGCTGTGGATGCGCACTCGTCTAGTGACCTTTTGCCATCAGCAGTACGGTAATTATTAATCACACATCATTGCTCTGCCTCCTCGTTCACCTTTGCCATCGTGTGTGGGGCTGTGGTACAGCCTTCTAATGCATAGTTAGCTTGTGGAGACTGACGATAGGATTTAGGAACTAGGCCTTTCAGTTTCTCTGTCTCTCTATCTATTTATCTATCTATCTCTGTGTCTGTCTGTCTGTAGATCAGTGTGGGCATGTGTATTTATGTGTGACTCGTCAGCATTTTTTCATATTTGAAGATGATAACGCTTTTAGTGTTTGAAACATACTACTGTTTAAGAGCTTTTTCCCTGTCTGTCAGTTATTATTCCTCAAGTGACCCCTTCGTTATTTGAATTCTCTCTCTCTCTCTCTCTCTCTCTCTCTCTCTCTCTCTCTCTCTCTCTCTCTCTCTCTCTCTCTCAGTCTGGCATGCTGTATACAGTGCTGAGGTCAAAGCCAACATCATTGCTTTTAATAGCCGCACCTAATAATGTGCAAGTCCGCACAGCCCCGGAGGTGTGGAACTAATTTAGGTAAATCTCCAGCCTCTCAGCCCGGGATTGTTAATTAGCATTGATGGACGAATCTGGAACTAATGTGGCGTTTTTGCATTAAGAGTTCTCTACCTTTTTTTTTTTTTTTTTTTTTTTATTGTGTGTGATGGATGAGATTGGCTTATTGAAATTTGTATTAATTATGGGCTGGGATTTTAAAGTTCGGTATCGGCGGGCTGTTGAATTCATTATCGATTCATTGTCGAGTGTTGGACGTAATTAGGTGGGAATGACGTGGAGACGTGAAATTTTATTTAATATAATTTCTTAACTTGCCCATTCATCCATTAATCAAGTTGGCCTCTCAGATCTCCTTGTTGGTTCTTTGCTAGTGCACTTAATTGTAAAATATGGTTTGGGCTGAGATGCTGAAAATTTAAGCCTCCGCTTTTTTTTTCCTGCTAATAAAAGCATAGCTTTTAATGATAATTCTAAAAGTTTTATTTTTTAATGATAATTCTCATAGGGTAATTATTATTATGTTTTATTTTTTAATGATAATTCTCATAGGGTAATTATTATTAATAGGGTAATTATTATTAAGAAAACCTTTATTTCTTTAATGACAATTCTGATAGGGTAATTATTATTATTAAAAGTTTTATTTTTTAATGATAATTCTGATAGGGTAATTATTATTATTAAAATTATTATTTTTAATGATAATTCTCGTAGGGTAATTATTATTATTAAAGTTTTATTTTTTAATGATAATTCTCATAGGGTAACTATTTTTAGTTTTATTTTCTCCTTAATAGTTATTGCAGTGTTTTTTGCCCAGCGCAAGAAAACCGCATTTTTTATTTTAAAACTTACTACAAACAATACAACGTCAGCTTTCTTTGTCAAGTTAAACAAACTATAATCTCCTTTTTCTAGTGTAGAAGACGTCTTGGTTTTTCGTTAGCAGTGAAAAGAGTCAAAGCTATTTTTCCTATCCTGCAAATTAGAAGTTTTTTTTAGGATATTAACATAAGTTTTGGTTTTCCCAGTAGGATTAAAATAGGCCTTTTTTTTTTTCTTATGAAAAAAAAAAAACATGCTTAATTTTTTCCCAGTGAAAATAAGTCCTTTTCCAGTGAATAAGAACACAGCGTTCTTCTTTTAATAATAATAATAATAATAATAATAATAATAATAATAATAATAATAATAATAATAATAATATTGAAATACCACAAGCAGGCTTCGAAGCTTCAAGTTTCATCTTCATTGCCATGTTTGAATGTCACAGTATAAATAAAAAAAAAAAAATTCAGCTGTGCGAACAATTTTTATTGATATCAAAATGTATTCAGAATTATAAGCAAACATAAGTTGGTAGTTGTAATTTAGTAAAAATAGACCAGTAATAGCTATCGTACGCTGTAGCGGCTGTATAGAAAACTCGATTGCGCCGAAGAAACTTCGGCGTATTTTTTACCTTTTTTTGTTATTCTAGTGTAATTAAAATTACGCAATTGATTCCCAGTGATAAAATAAATACTAAAAATCTCCAGTGGAAAAAGTACCGGTTTCGTTCCCTTTTATCGGTCGTCGAGTGGCCATAGTATGTTGAGCTAAGCCTATGGTTGGTCTTGGTGTCATTAGGTATCGGGTATTATCCTAGCTTACGATTTTTTTTTTTGACCGAGGGCCAAGTCTTCCTTACTGTTAAATTTATTTGTATTTATTTATTTTTGCAAAGGTAGTGTTAATTCCTCTTTTAAGTAGGCATTTTCTTGCCCGTAATTTCTCTTAGCAAGTGTCTCAGCTGTCTTCTCATTTATATATATATATATATATATATATATATATATATATATATATATATATATATATATATATATTATATATATATATATATTTTTTTTTTTTTTTTTTTTTTTTTTACCTTTTAATTTCATATCTTTGGATTTTGTCACTTTGCCTCTTCTGTGCCTCTGTGTTTATTTGCTGCATGGTTTAATTATGTATAATTTTATACTTGATGGATTTTATAATGTTGTTCTTCCTATCGTCAATGTTGTTTTTCCACCCCACGGATTCTGTTTGCCTCTTCTGCGCCTTTGATATTATTTGCTACATGGTTCCGTTATATAGTTTTATATTTAATATCCATTTTGTAATGTTGTTCTTCGTATCGTTAATGTTGTTTTTCCACCCCACGGATTCTATTTGCCTCTTCTGTGCCTCTGATTTTATTTGCTACATGGTTCCGTTATATAGTTTTATACTTAATGGATTTTATAATGTTGTTCTTCCTATCGTCAATGTTGTTTCTCCACCCCACGGATTCTATTTGCCTCTTCTGTGCCTCTGGTTTTATTTGCTACATGGTTCCGTTATATAGTTTTATACATAATGGATTTTATAATGTTGTTCTTCCTATCGTCAATGTTGTTTTTCCACCCCACGGATTCTATTTGCCTCTTCTGTGCCTCTGGTTTTATTTGCTACATGGGTCCGTTATATAGTTTTATACTTAATGGATTTTATAATGTTGTTCTTCCTATCGTCAATGTTGTTTTTCCACCCCACGGATTCTTGTAGAGGGAGAGTGTTGGTTCCTAATTTTCAGCTTTGCTTAACGTAGCATCATCTCATGTTCTTTCGTTTAAGAGTCGAACGATTTGCATTTTTCCGAGAACTCGCGTTGACGTAAGGGACCAAGTCCGCTAATCACGGCGATTTATCTGCAAGGCTGTTTTTAGAACGAAGGGCTCTCTCAAGTTTTCCTCGTGGGCCAGTTAAGCTGTCCTTAAGCCAGCACGAGAGTATGTGTTTTTGAGCTCGGGGTCATCAGGGTTGCGTCTATGGGGCCCCAAAGCTGCTTATCCCCAATTATGGTGCCGGGTTGAATGAAGCACCCGACTCCAGAAACGAGCGTTCGGATTGTTACCTGGGCTGCGGTCTGTCCAGTGTACTTAGCCGGCGACGGCGGAGTGCCTCTGCGAAAAACTGCATTTAATTCGGTGTCTGTCCGTGCGTGGTGATGAGGCTACCGATCTTCGAAGCACTGCGAATTAGAATAGGGCCGACGGAGCGTCGATACCATATAGACTCGTTCATCAAAATCCTTCCTTTGAAAAACAGCGGGAAGACCTCTTGTTGCAACGTTGCATTCCAGGGATGGCCGCGTCTTGTTACATTAGCGTTGATGATGATGAAGTCTTGTTCTCCCGATGTGCGATGATGATAGTTTTGCGATACCGATGATAGTTTTACGATACCACCTCACGGTGGCCGAGATTACCGGCGATGTTTTGCATCCTCTCCTGGCGAGGGAAAATTTTTTTTTTTTTTTTTTGCTCTCTCACTCTGCCATGGTTGAGTTTTGTTTTTCGGTCCTTTGACATATATTTTGATGTTTTCTTTGCGATCTAATTGGCAGTTTCTCCTGGCTATGCAGTGTTTTGATGCTTTCACTTGACGATGACAGAGTTGTTGTTGAATTTCGCCGCCACTTGAATGCAATTTTCTTCGCTCTTTTTATCGCCATTTCCCTTATAACTTGAAATCTCCTTTGTGACGATACTCCCGGTCAGTATTATAATAACATTTTATATTTTATCTTTTGTCGTGGTGAAACTATAACGAATGTTTGTATAACAGTTTTCTTCCTTTGTTTAATCCATATTTGGGGCGATTGCTTTACGAAAGGAGAATAAGAGATGAAGGAAATTGTTAATACTACTCCAAGATACATTTTTTTTTCGGTAAAATCCGTAAGTATAGTCAATGATGTTTCTGCTAGAGAAATATTTTTTATTTCCATTTGTTTTCTTGACGTTTCGAGTGATTCCGATTTTCATTTCGTTTGCAAACCATTTATTGTGTATATTGCTCCTCCCCTTCCCTCTCCCCTCTCCCCTCTCTTTCCTCCCCTCTCTTCCCTCCCCCATCCCCTGAATCCAACAAGCAAAATACCAGCACAAAAATCAACAAGCATGGATTTCCAGCAAAATAGCAAGGTGAAAATTGTAAATCTTATGGCCTGTCCACGCTAGGAAACATTGTTTGGAAACAGAGTTTGCAGACAGTTTGGAAACACCCTGCAAACTGTTTACAAACAGTTTCCAAGAAACTGTTTGCATACAGTTTGCAAACTTTGTTTCCAAACAACGTTTCCTAGTGTGACCAGGCCTTTAGAGACATGGAAGGATGCATCCTAGTAATTTCA
This sequence comes from Macrobrachium rosenbergii, assembly GCF_040412425.1. NCBI lineage: Eukaryota > Metazoa > Arthropoda > Malacostraca > Decapoda > Palaemonidae > Macrobrachium > Macrobrachium rosenbergii. Next base: position 52,941,259 of record NC_089755.1, on the reverse strand, counting down.
AGGCGCAAAATCGCGAATATCTCGTTTAGTAATAATTCGCCAAGGTAATGACAGGCAGAAAACTTTTCCTAAATTGTTCTTAAGAAATTTTGTCCGTACTGATAAAATCGAGAATTGGCCTTGTGTGGACTACAGAAATTTGTACTTGCAGTCGAAGACGGTTCCATTAAGTGAAGGAACATTTGTTCATTCGTTTGTGAAAGCTGTTTGGCTGTCGTCTCATGCCTTCATGTGTCATAACCCTAATATAATTCTGTATAAAAGTCTGTCCTCATTGCCCTTGATTATGGATGGTAATTCTTGGTCTGAATTTTTCGAATTTGCATTTACACTCTCGCTGCCCTTTAACCTAACCATAAATTTAGGTCGATGTCGATGCCTGACCACACAATTTCCATCAAATTTACATGAGGGTTACGATAGATACCTATATTTTCTTCCAACTTCGATGATACCTCCAAGCGGCTCCGATTTGTATCTATGTTGGTTTAACTAATTTCTTGGACGTCGAGGCATTAGATCCAACACCCACATGTTTCTGGTTAGTTCTGATATATTTTGACGAACTCTTTGTTGCAGAGAGAAAGAGAGAGAGACAGAGAGTTAGTTTATGTAACCATACTGAAATGGAAGACTGCAGTAGCTGCAAAAATACAAAACTGAGAAAAATGGTAGATACTCCCTTGCCTTACTACTGATTTTGCAGATACTGCAAATGGGACACCCTAAATAGAGCATTGAAGAATCATTCTGAAACTGCAGTAATTTGTGTATTAGTGTTTGCAGATGTTGCAGTTTTCCATTTTAGGGCAGCATAGTAGGCAGGAGTTTTTTTTTTTTTTTTTTTTTAGCTTATGGGCATTTCATTATCTTTTTTTCGTATGGTTATTGTCGTTATTAACCATGTTTCTGTTGTTATTGAAATTTTTTTTAGCAACATATTGGTGTTTATTTCTGCCCACTGTATTCGTTTAATCTCTTCAGAAATTCATTGAACAATGTTCTTCTCTTCGTTGCACCAGTCAGGTGTAACGTAGCTGGTTTTGCAACAAAAGAAATGATTTTGTTACAGATCTTTTCATTTTGTTTAATTTTAGTTTCTTTCGTATTTAATCAACTAAAAATTATGCGATTGCATGAATATTAATAGAAATAAGAGACTATTTTATAAACAGGTTTTTCTTGTCTCTAATTCGTGAGTTTACATAGACGAATAAAACAACAGAGAGCTTGTCATGCTCTGGTCATTAATGAAAGATAATTCGTTAAAATATATATATATATATATATATATATATATATATATATATATATATATATATAATATATTATATATATATATATGCATATATATGTATATATATATATATATGCATATATATATATATCTATATATTTGCATATATATGTATATATATATATCTATATATTCCTGTCGTTAGTTACATAGTTTATAAAATGCGAAATTTTACTCTTCATGTCTTTGACGTTACGAAATATACTGGCCTTTCGTTATTTTATTTTTAATTTTTAGCTACCACAAGCCTACCTTTCCCTCTTTACATCGACGCACTTGAAAGGTTAGATCTGATTAGAATTTTTCATACATTTACTACATTACTTTTGTTATTGGTTATTTTATTTCCATCTTTGAAGCACACTGGTTTAGCGCTTCAACAAACTCTCCATAAACTTCAGAAGCCCGGAGAGAGAGAGAGAGAGAGAGAGAGAGAGAGAGAGAGAGAGAGAGAGAGAGAGAGAGAGAGAGAGAGAGAGAAGCATTCCAGTATGGCAGTATTGCCCCTCCCAGCTTGGTTTTATATTTAATCAAAATATAAATATTTCTCCAGACTTTGCCAACACTGACATTCGCTCCGCTGATGATTGTGGAGTTGAACATCCATGCTCAGTTGGGCGAACTTATTGATTTAATTCATGCTCACGCACCATGTACACATTTAAAAACAACAGTGAATTTCTCGCTTATCGAATCATGGATCTAATTTTTCTCTTGTTGTTAATAATATTAAAATGAAGTAGAAGCAGAATTACAAATGGATAGAGTCTTGTAAATTATACGCGTAAGGAAGTGTTAGGTGAGAAAATCCAATGTAAGTAGTAGTGAATAAACCGCCAGTTAGAATTAGTAGTGGTCTTCTCGTACCCTGCTGGATGCAAGAGGAGAAAATTTTATGTGCAAATAAAAATAATCCAAATGAGAACAGCATTGCAATGAAATGTGGTCTTGCAACTTACTGAACGGCGAGAAGTGAAGATTAGCGATGTGGAAGCAAAAAAAATAAATAAATAAATAAAAAAAATAAATAAATAAAAAAATGAATACCAACAAACGATCAGAGTCAGTGATGTAACTTTGGTAATCGTTCACAAACGTTCGGCTACAGAAAAACGAATTAAAAAAGTGAGCAGAAATAAAACTCGAGTTTCCTCGTAACCTCCTGGACGTAAAAAGAGAGAGAGAGAGAGAGAGAGAGAGAGAGAGAGAGAGAGAGAGAGAGAGAGAGAGAGAGGCCTGAAATTCCGTTGCGCAGAAAGGCTCCCCCCGGATTTCGATGCGCCTTGAAATATTACTCTGTTATTAAGTGTGACGTGGAGGCCTTGACATTGCTTATTGCTTATACGTTCGTTTTTTGTCTCTTGGGATAAAACTCTCTTTGAGTGCGAGTATGCGTAATTAAGACTAGTTAAAAGTGGGGCGGCCAGTCAAAGTACGACAATGCGTGTGTTATGTTTTTATATGCAGACTTTCCCCCCCAACTAATACCACGGGCAAACGAGGCAAATAAGCTATTTATCTCTTGACAGAGTACTAATTAACAATGTCGTACGCTAGGAGCCTGTGGTCGTCTGTTCGCTGATAATTTGTAGTTATCCTCCGGGAGAAATATGTTTTTTGTGTGTGTACATACGTTAGTGAGGCATGCATCTTAATGTTAACATAGTATTCTTGGCCCGAGCGTCTTACGCCGTTCCACTACCCCTGGTATTTTGAAATTCTGTCAGTAGCAGCCTTTTGAGGAAGTTCTGCAAAACTCTTTGAGGGAAATTTTGTCTTTGTAGAAGATTTTTTAAATAAATTCGGCCTTGCACGAGCTTTTTGTGACAAATATTTCCCCAAAAAAACATTTTAAGTCTCGCCGTTATAGAGGGCTAGACAAAATTGTCTCGTTACCAAAATTCCTAAAGAAAAGTTCCCTGAGGAATGGTTTTAGAATTCCAGTACAATTTTTTTCAATTAAAGTCTTTGTCTCCAAAGTAACCTTTTGAGAAGTTGTGTGTGTAGAAATGATTTTTGAGATTTTTCCTAAACATTTTTTTCGATCGTTCTTATTTTGTCTTTCCAGAGGATCTTTGAAATAGGTCGTGTCTACACGAGCCTTTAGTGACAGATTTTTCCACAAAAAGGTTTTAAAATAAATTTTGTACTTATAGAGGGCTAAACGAAATGATCTCGCTTCCAATAACTGTAAAGAAAGTTGTAAACATGAAAGTTTTTGAGATAGGGTTTTTACAAAAGTATTTTCGAAGTTTATTTTTTTCAATAAGTATTTTATCTTTAAAGAGACCTGTTCAGGTAAAGTTATATCTCCAGAAAGGGTTTTTGAGGTATTTCGTCTCGATATTTCTTGTGATTGTTCCTTTCATTTTGAGACAAGTATTTTAGAGTTTTTTTTTTTTTTTAGATTTTGACTACTGAAGGGTTTGAGAGTTTCTTTATAAGATTTTGACTCTGCTGAAGGGTTTGAGAGGAGTTTATTTTTTTAATTTTAACTCCACTGAAGGGTTTGAGAGTTTTTTTTTAAGATTTTGACTCGTCTGAAGGGTGTGAGAGGATGTTATTTTTTAAAATTTTGACTACTGAAGGGTTTGAGAGCTTCTTTATAAGGTTATGACTCTACTGAGAGGTTTGAGTTTTTTTTTTTTAATTTTGACTCAACTGAAGGGTTTGAGAGTTTTTTTTAAAGATTTTGACTCAGCTGAAGTGTGTGAGAGGATTTTAATTTTTTTAATTTTGACTTACTGAAGGATTTGAGAGGATTTTATTTTTATAAAGATTTTGACTACTAAAGGGTTTGAGAGGATTTTATTGTTGTAATTTTGGCTCTACTGAAGGGTTTGAGAGTTCTTTTTTAAGATTTTGACTCAACTGAAGGGTTTGAGAGGATTTTATTTTTTTTAAGATTTTGACTCCACTGAAGGGTTTGAGAGGATTTTATTTTTTTTTAATTTTGACTCTACTGAAAGGTTTGAGAGTTTTTTTTAAATTTTAACTCTACTGAAGGGTTTGAGAGGATTTTTTTTTTTTAGATTTTGACTCAGTCGAAGGGTTTGGGAGGATTTTATTTTTTTAAGATTTTGACTACTGAAGGATTTGAGAGTTTTTTTTTTAAAGATTTTGACTCTACTGAAGGCTTTGAGAGTTTTTTTTTTTTTTTTTAAGATTTTGACTCTACTGAAGGGTTTGAGTCTTTCTATGCAATATTATTTGGAGACAGAATTTGTATCGACAAAAACCTATCGAGGGTGTTTATGTCCCTCCGAAGCCTCTCACATTTCCAGGAACATTTCGAGACACTTGTTTTCCAGGTCCCCTGAGAGACGCCGCCCTGAGCCCTCCGGAGACCGCGGGCGAGCGTTCGGACCAAGAAGGTTGTGTAACCTCCGGAGGCGTTGTGTAACCTCGAAGAAGGTTTATGTAACGCCCTCGGTTTGTTACAAAATGAGGCGTGTCCGGAGCGTAACGGAGGACCGACTGCATAAGTTCAGTCTTGCCTTTTTTTTTTTTTTTATCGAGAAAAGTCTTTTGTGTTGGTGGACCTTTCCTCTTTGTTGGTCAAAAAAAGGCTGACCAAATTACTCGGGAAATACAGAGAGGGGTCGGGTAGAGAATTCCCCATCGCAAAGCGAATGTACCCTGTCAGGTTAACACCGAAGCATAATCCGCTCGGTTGAGCAATTTACCAAGCAGAACAGTGGCGTGGTCCTCCAATTTTGGCCTAAGATAGCTGCCAGGAGAAGAGACAGGGTAAAGGCAGCCAGCTATGGAGATTGTGGTTCCTGCCTCCCAGACACGAAAGGCCAGTTGTGTCGAATCTACCTGTTCTGATCTTTATCTGCCGAAGTTGGTTAGGTGACAGGCTGTATAATGCTGGACATGTCCTCTTAAGTGGTGTGAAAGAGGTTGTGGATTGGGAAATGTCTATTATGAGGAACGTCCGTGCTGATAGAGCCTTGTGGCTGAGATGGGAAGTTGGCATCCTGAATGAGGTTGTGCCTGGTCTCTGAATGGTTAGAAGAAAGAGTTGCTCGTGGTCGCTCCCCAGGGAAGGAAAGAGAGAATTAGAGAATTACAGTGCGAGCAGTGGATTGTGGTGGAAAACGGAACGGGACGGAAATTAATCACGTTCCGAAATATTTGGTCATAACTTTTCCTAATCTTCAAAGCTCTCGAGGTCTTACATTTTTCCTGAAAGTGTTTATGATTTGAATATCTAATTTTCCGTCTGTGCTGTAGATAGCGTTTCTCCATTTCTCATCGCCGTCATTGCGTAGCTTCTCGTTGTGTTTAGGTTCACGACTGAGCAAAGTGAGAGAACAAAGAGGGGCCGAGGATTACTCCGTGAGGTATTCTGATAAGAGGATTAATCAGTATTTCAACTGGTCATTTAGGGTCTTGACGTCAGATCTGGTTGCGGTGTTGAAGACGATGTTCCGAACCAGATCCGAAGGGCTTTTCGTATTAGGATAATTAAACTAGAGAGAGAGAGAGAGAGAGAGAGAGAGAGAGAGAGAGAGAGAGAGAGAGGTGAATGTTTTAACGTTCTTATAACCCCTTTTCACTAATTTTTTGGTGTCCTTATTTTTGCATCTATAGGTTTGTATGTATGTACATTATATAGCCTATTTGTGTATGCTTACTGTATATAAATATATTTGTATATATATTATACATATGTACATATATATATTTTATATATGTACACAATTTATATATATATATATATATATATATATATATATATATATATATATATATATATATATATATATATATATATTATTTATGTATAATATATTACATATATGTATTATATTTTGTATTTGCAATTATAAAAATATATTTATTTATATATAATGTATACATATAAATATATATATATATATATATATATATATATATATATATATATATATATATATATATATATATATATATATAATAATATATATAGAATTCATTTTACCTTTGGAATTATTTGCAGTAAGATGGGATTACTGTACATAACATAAATGCTTCTACTGTACCTAATGCCTTTGCTATTGTGATAATTTTGTGCTTTTCTGCCGGACATACATATATCTCACAGAAGTAGCAAGAAGCTTCAGGGTCAACCCATTTGGTCACTGTTTGGAATTAATCACCTTTTTGCATCGGAATACTGTGCTTCCTCTTATATTTCGTAATTTTTTTTTGTCGGCCTTCACATTTTGAAGTGGCGAGTTCGTAAACATGTACAAGGGAGACGTTCATTAACTCCTCCTTCTCGCAGGACCGACCTGGGTTTGGCAGTCACGTGATTTATGTGTAAGGTTCTTTAAGGAAGAACTGCGTCCATAAAATGTTGCACAGCATGACTCTACCTGACGGGTTGATTATACTTGTAATATGTTGATTTCACTTTTATGGGACAGCTCTTGATATTCGCATCAGCCCTCATTAACCAAGGTGCTGATCTTAGGCTGCAAGGGAGCAGGGATGCGCGGCTCAGATTTCGCCACTGTTGTCTACGTGTCAGGCGTTCAGCTTTTGAAAATGGCGTTTTTTGCCTGATCAGCTTTAAAATAATCCCACTTTTTTCCCCGAAAAAAAGTGGATGGGGTTGAACTATAATTTTTTTATGAGTACTGTTTTATTCCTCATTGCAAATACTTCATCTCATACAAAGTTCAACTTTGTCTCTTGAAAAATAAAGAAATTAGAGCAGGTTGAATTTCCAAAACTTTGCTGGCTTATAATTCAAACATTTTTTTTTGTGGCGAGAGGCCCCATCTAAAGCTGATTGCCTCAGGTGTTGTGTAAACTCTGACTGTAAAAGTTGGGAAATCCACACGTGTGACACTGCTTTATTCAGGTTTTAATCAGTCCCGGTGCTATTTTGTTTTGAGGTTATCTCGTTACGTTGGGAATGCCCCGTTTCAGTACTGTTGCGCCATGCAACATTCCCCTTATGATTTCGCTTTTACACGTCGTGTGGTTTTCCTGGTACGTTTGAGCTCTTCCTGTCGTGACACTGCAAAAGAGGTCTTCAAGGCAGAATAATCGGTTGACACCAATCCCAGTGTCTGGTAAAGTCCAGTGTCAGGTGAAGGTTGTGGAGTCGTAGCTTAATACGGCCATTGCGGGGTCTTGGTCGAGATCAGCTCTTTCATTTCAGACCGATAAGCCCAGGGCCAGTCGTCTTTGATAAATTTCCTTCCCTTGCCCCTTGTCAATCATTTATGACAGGGTGCGAGTTAATCTCTGCATATCTGTGAGAGTCAAGACCCCCAGAACACAATGAACTTAAAAGAAGTAAAAAAAGATGCTGGTAATAATTGAAAAGAAGAAGAAGAAGAAGAGGAGAGAGAGAGAGAGAGAGAGAGAGAGAGAGTTGTACAGTTGAAAATTATAGTGATACTAGGGATGGGAGTTTGCATTATGGAAGAAAAAGGCCAGAATTTACTCTTTTTTTTTTTTCTTGTTAAACGCACGAACCATTCTTCATCCAGTTAATTAGACATTCTAATATATATAGTTCTTTTGATCGTAGGTATTCCACACTTGCGAGTTTGATTGCAGGTATTCCATACCTGAGATTTAGGTAATAGGTAATGTTAGCGTTGGGTATCATTCATTTTTATCCACGGAAATTACAGGACTCACCTGCCTGATTTCTTGCTGACCGGGCAATTCAGCAATTATTTTATGTAAGTCCTTGTTACCATATAACCCTTTTGGGCCTGGCAGACTTAATGGAGATCGTTAGCCCGCGGAAAATTGCAGACGTTTAATAGCCTCTAGTTGGAGAATGTTCCGGTACAATTACGCTTATCGGATCCTGTGTTCAGATTGGGGTACTTTATTAACTTGATTAGGATAGGATTTATTTTTCTCTCTGGACGAGATTGACCTTAGCCTTTGTCGTGTTAGCTCTCTCTCTCTCTCTCTCTCTCTCTCTCTCTCTCTCTCTCTCTCTCTCTCATGAAATTATACTTTCCTTTTACACGTTTTATTTATTTAGTTTTGTATGTGATGTGATACTGATTTAGACATTTACTTTTTTTGGGGGGTCCTGCCCCTACAACTTTATTTTTCACATTTTTTCCTGCTTCTACAGTTTTAAATTTTTTTTCCCCTGCTTCTTTTTTTTTTTTACTGCTTATTCTCTTTTACCTTAGTTTTTATCAGACCACTGAGCTGATTAACAGCTCTCCTAGGGCTGGCCCGAAGGATTAGACTTATTTTACGTGGCTAAGAACCAATTGGTTACCTAGCAACGGGACCTACAGTTTATTGTGGAATCCGAATCACATTATAGCGAGAAATGAATTTCTATCACCAGAAATAAATTCCTCTAATTCTTCATTAGACGGCAGGCCCTAGCCGACAACTCTCTACTGGCTCTCCCAACGAGGAACTTACAACAACTTATAATGGCTATATTAGGGGGGGGGAAGGATATGGCGTTTTTATAGACTGCAGTGTGTAATCTGCAAGTAGATTTATTACTTTTGTAGGATTTATATTGCACTTTTATCCTTTACCCCTCCTACTACGATCACGACTTCCATAATTAATCTTAATATCGTAGTTTATAATCAACTGGAGTGTTGAATTTTCAAGTAGGTTTTTTCGCTTATTGTACAAGGGTGTACATTTACCCTCTGCAGCATAATGAATTAATCTGAAGAAAAAGGATGCGAGTTTTTTCACATATATATATATATATATATTTTGCGATGTGGAGTTTTAATTAGAGTTTTATGCGTAGTTAATGGTTTTATATTTTTTCTCGTTGCCTTGAATATTCTTGTTAGTTTTTTAAATGGATTATCCTGGAAAAGCGAAGTTTTTTTCCATCTGCAGCTCTTTGGAATTGCAAAGTAAATTTTTAATGTTAAAATGATCAATTTCCTGTCTTGTAAACTTCAACTTTTACTATTACAACGTTGTGCACGTTAACCAGTCTTGATATTTATTACACGTTAACCAATCTTGATATTATCATCATAATCATATTCCTGGAACAAGTTCTTCGCCCCTGCATGTGTCGCAACGAGACTCCACAAAGAAAGACACGTCGCTTCTGGGAAAATTCCGCCTTGCGTCAGCCGAGAACTTTTGAGTTACTCTTTAGGACACGTAGAATAAACCTGACGGGACGTTCTCTAGGTGGAACCGGTCCAGCGCCTACATAAATTCGAGAAAACACAAATTACAGGCAATTTCCCATTGATTCTATACTATTCTGTAAAGGGGAAAGGATGGTGCTCTTATAGACCGCGGCGTTGAATTTTTTTTGAAATAGACTGTAGTTTCGTGGCGTAAGTTTATGTTGCGTTTCTGGGCGGGACTTGTTTTTATGTTCTGTTTGATAGATATTCAATTACGTTGTCAAAAATCGCATGAGTTGTGATTGGAGGGATCGTTAATTATTATTATTATTATTATATAATTTATATATATTTTGAAGTTATTTTACTCACATTTTTTCCAGTGCGTTTCATGTGAACTCAGATGCAACTTGATTTCTAATCTGCATTCCAGTGTAAAGATTTATATTACGTATGTTTTAGAGATTTTCTACATATTTATATTACATATGTTGGAGAGATATTGTACATATTTATATTACATATGTTGGAGAGATTTTATACAAATTTATATCACATATGTTGGAGAGATTTTGTACAGATTTATATCACCTATGTTGGAGAGATTTTGTACAGATTTATATCACATATGTTGGAGAGATTTTGTGCAGATTTATATCACATATGTTGGAGAGATTTTGTACAGATTTATATCACATATGTTGGAGAGATTTTGTGCAGATTTAAATCACATATGTTGGAGAGATTTTGTACAGATTGATATTACATATGTTGGAGAGATTTTGTACAGATTTATATTACATATGTTGGAGAGATTTTGTACAGACTTATATTACATACGTTGGAGAGATTTTGTACAGATTTATATTACATATGTTGGAGAGATTTTTATAAATACTATTAATTATTGAAAAATGCGCTTCTGTTGGTTGAGAGCAAGTTGAAATAATTTTGAAATTTATGAGTGTCATCATTCAGTTTAACTATTCGAGATAGAGATTTCTTAATCGCCTGCATAATCCACCAATGAAACCGATGTGTACAGTGAGGTCAAGGTCGTTCTTCAAGATCAAAGGTCAAATGAAAATTCAGGTTACATTTCTGTTTTGATTTGTTTTTCACCAGGACTACGGAAAATGCTTTTAGGCCATTATGAAAAATGGACTCAGTATTAACCTTGTGACTTTAAAAGTAGTTTGATTTGGGTACAGTTGGGAATGTAATTTTTGGGAATGGAGTTGTCAACTTTGGCGGAGGTTTGCAGTCTCCGGACGCCCCTGTACAATATCTTCTTTTGCGTGTACCTCATTGATGGGGTGGGATTCATAATAACTAGAATGACGCAGCAATTATGGAGACTCGCTTACAATGTTAGACTTTAGGGCTTCGCTCGGGCCGGTTATTGTCGAAAATTGCAGTAATTGTCATGGGGCTAATCTGCCCAAGAGTGGACGACTGCAGGATCTGGAAAAATACAAAAGAGAAAAGTGGTAGATACTGCAGTTTCCCCTGGCCTTACTACTGATTTTGCAGATACTGCAAATGGGACCCCCTAAATAAAGCATTTAAGAATCATTCTGAAACTGTAGTAACTTGTGTATTAGCGTTTCACGAGCCCAATAGGTCGCATATCTCAATTTCGAAAATTTTGCAGATACTGCAGTTTTCCATTTTTGATTAGTGGTGTATCAGAGTTATCTGGAGTTCAGTACTGGTCACCCATCCCAGCACTGCACTGCTTGAAAAGTGATCAGGTTCACTGATAGATTTTACAAACGGTGTAAAGAAGGCTTTTAAAAAACGACTTCGTGGAGTATTTTAAAACCTCAGCAGGCAGCGCTTCTCTGGCTTCAAGTGGAATTCGGGGAAATGTCTTCTTTGGAAATGTCACTGAAATGTCACTGATTTCGTCAAGTATCTCCTTAACCATGCGCTTATAACAAAATGACAATATGAAGAAAAAATGATAACAGTAAGTGCAAATCGTAAAGGTCAACAGCTATCTTTCCTTGAAATTCAAGTTGAGATAATAGATGATATTTGTGGTCTCATGGGGCATCCGTATTGCGTAAGCAGTTCTGAGAACGATGTGTTTCTTTTTAAGATAAATTGCAGCGGAAACAGCTGGTTTTTATAAGGGTTGAATGATTAGTATTTGATGTTTTTAAAGTTGTCTCTTGTTGAAAGTATCTAACTTAGTTATACTTTTCTGTTTTATAATTTCTTTTTCACTTTAGTATTTTACTGTATAATATACCAGTATTGGTAATCTGTATTTTAGTTAATACCACTGGTATTTTTCTCGGCTCTACTAAGCTGAGGCAACCTTACCTCCTTGTATCAACCAACCCCAAAATTTCAGATTTATGAGGGAGCCTCTCCATCCGTCATTCTTTACTGCGCAATAAATTAAGGACTCTCATTTCATGCTAATTAATTATAGGGCAGTAAGCAGCCGTCCAATCCTACAGTCTTATTTGCACGTAACAACTTATGTTATTACGTCATCCAGTGAATGGGTGGTCTTGGGAGCCACGGATGTAATTATGGATGCTCGCGCAGCCATCCGTAGGCCTTGCGAGAAGATTTGAAAAGTCTTGGCATGCTGTAGGTGTCTTTTAAGATATGTAGTTTTCCTCCAGATGTTGGTATCGGTGTGGTTAAATCTATAGTTTGCAGTGTAAGTATCGGTGTGGTTAAATCTTTAGACTGAAGTGTAAGTATCGGTGTGGCTAAATCTTTAGATTGGAGTGTAAGTATCGGTGTGGTTAAATCTTGAGACTGAAGTGTAAGTATCGGTGTGGCTAAATCTTTAGATTGGAGTGTAAGTATCGGTGTGGTTAAATCTTTAGACTGAAGTGTAAGTATTGGTGTGGTTAAATTTATAGATTGGAGTGTAAGTGTCGGTGTGGTTAAATCTGTAGGTCTTTTGGAGTTCTAAACATATCTGTAGTGTGGTATAGTGAGATTGCAGTGTCTACAGTCCGGTGTGGTTAAATCTATAGATTGCAGTGTAATGTGTTGGATTCACCTGCACCAGGTTTTACAAAGATTCAGCTTGCCAAAATCTCTGTAGGTCTTTGTCGGTCAGTTCTAACTCTACATATCTGTAGATTCTGGTTTAGGCAAATATGAGATTCACATGTCTACAGTCCTTGGTGTTAGGTATTTCAAAGCTCTACATATGTGTTGGATTCACCTATGCCAAGCTCTACATATGTGTTGGATTTACCTGCACCATGATCTACATATGTGTTGGATTCACCTATGGCAAGCTCTACATATGTGTTGGATTCACCTAGACCATGATCTACAAATGTGTTGGATTCACCTATGCCAAGCTCTACATATATGTGTTGGATTCACCTAGACCATGATCTACATATGTGTTGGATTCACCTATGCCAAGCTCTACATATATGGGTTGGATTCACCTAGACCATGATCTACATATGTGTTGGATTCACCTATGCCAAGCTCTACATTTATGGGTTGGATTCACCTAGACCATGATCTTCATATGTGTTGGATTCACCTATGCCAAGCTCTACATATGTGTTGGATTCACTTACAGCATCTACTGATCTATAGCTCCTGGTTTAGGTAAATCCAAGCTCCACATACCTAAAGATGCGGATGTAGGTAAAACTGAGCTCCACGCGACAGAATTGGGTACAGGTAAAATCCAGCTCCGTATAACCGTAGTAGTGAGGGTAGGGGGTTAGTGCCGTCAGTGCACCTCATGTGGTGCACTGCACTGTAGGCGTTACTTAGGGTTCTTTGCAGCGTCCCTTCGGCCCCTAGCTGCAACCCCTTTCGTTCCTTTTACTGTGCGTCCTTTCACATTCTCCTTTTTCCATCTTACTTTCCACTCTCTCCTAATACCTGATTCTTAGTGCAGCTGCAAGGTTTTCCTCCTGTCACACCTTTCAAACCTTTTACTGTCAGTTTCCATTTCAGCGACGAATGACCTTATCATAGGTCCCAGCGCTTGGCCTTTGGCCTAACTTCCACGTTCTGTCTATCAGTCTATTTGATGCCTATCGTTATGACAGCATATTGCCGAACTGTTAATCAGCTCAGTGGTCTGGTTAAACTAAGATATAATTAACTTTTACCATTCACCCTCATTCAATAGGTCTATCTTTCTCCGTCGCCATTGCACCTAGAGAAGATTTGAGGGTGCCATAAGGTTGATTTTAGTGTGTAGTTGAGGGCGAGAGTATGAAGGTTAGTACTCTCCCCCCCCCCTTCCCTCGTGAGTAGGACTGCTGGGAAGTTTTTTTGTCCTGCTGTCTTATAATTCATATTTAAGACCCCCAAAACTAATTGAGGTAGGAAACTTTAGTTGAGAGTGGGACAGCAAAGAAATTGCAATCCAGTTAATCATTATAATCTTCTTCTTCTTCTTCTTCTTCTTCTTCTTCTTCTTCTTCTTCTTCTTCTTCTTCTTCTTATTATTATTATTATTATTATTATTATTATTATTATTATTATTATTATTGCCACCAAAATCTTGTGAAACTAAGCAAAAATACTATTTATTGAAAGAACATTATTATTATCATTATTATTTATTTCTTGCGACCAAAATCTTGTGAAACTAAGCAAAAAAACTATTTATTAAAAGAGCATTATTATTATTATTATTATTATTATTATTATTATTATTATTATTATTTATTTATTTATTTATTTATTTCTTGAGACCAAAATATTGTGAAACCAAGCAAAAATACTATTTATTGAAAGAGCAAGCTACGCCAAAATAGATTGCAAAAAGGAAGAAAGAAAAAAAAAATGGAGAAATATAGGACCAAGAGAACAACAGAATAAGGTCAGGTCTGGTGAATGGCATGGGAGTGTCCCCTTGCCGCTTGCAGCGAAGCATAAAGCAAAAGGAAAACAAGACCGCCCTTTGCATCCGTTTAGTTCAGCCGTTGAACGTTGGGCGTGCAACCTGAGGTTGGGGTAGGGTACAGGCCTCTTTATTACAGGTTGCTGGGTCGTTTGCCCACGATCGCTAGGTCGAACGCATACTTATGCCATTAGGACCTCCCCCAGCCTACCTGCTTGTTCAGCCCGTTGGACTTCGGATTTATCACTCCCATCTCTCCATCACGTATACTTGTCCTTTCAAATGTCTTGCCTGCCTGCTTTTTCATAGCTCTGATTTATCTCTCTCTCTCTCTCTCTCTCTCTCTCTCTCTCTCTCTCTCTCTCTCTCTCTCTCTCTCTCTCTCTCTCTGGCCGAATTATTTGCTTCCGACGTCGATGGCCTGTTCTTATAAGACCAGTTTACTTTTATCAGTCATTATGTGTCATATATATATATATATATATATATATATATATATATATATATATATATATATATATATATATATATATATATATATATATATATATATATATATATATATATATACATACATACATACATACATACATACATACATACATACATACATACATACATACATACATACAAGAGAGAAGTAATGAAAGATTTACAGTAAGTTGTCCCCGTTTAGAACGAAGGGAATGAAGGGTCTGCCAGTTGAAGAGAAATGTTCACAAGTTCTTTTGGCTCAACTGGGGAGAAGGCCGCTTCGCACATTCTCTTCACTCATTTATGGAAAAGAACAATTATGTCCTCTCCGGTCTGTTGTGGAGAGTTCATCATAAGTTCTCCTTTAGATGATCTTGAATGCTCTCTTCATGGTCAGTAGTATTTTGGTTTAAACATTGTTATATATGCTTCATTATGTAAGAACCTCGTCGTTTTAGTTTTCTGTAAAAGAAAACTATTGTGCCGGCTTTATCTGTCCGTCCGCGCTCTTTCTGTCCGCCCTCAGATCGTAAAAACTACTGAGGCTAGAGGGCTGCAAAATGGTGTGTTGATCATCCAACCCCCAATCATCAAACACACCAAATTGCAGCCCTCTAGCTTCGGTAGTTTTTAATTTTATTTTGCTTCTGGCAACGATACAGGATAGGCCACCACCGGTCCGTGGTCAAAGTTTCTTGGGCCACGGCTCATACAGCAGAAAACTCGATTGCGCCGAAGAAACTTCTACGCATTTTTTACTTGTTGTTCTTTTAAATATTATTTATGCTGTTATCTGTGCTTTTATTTTTACTGACTGTTTTAGCGAGCTTTCTTGCTTTAGGTCTCTCTTTTCAGTTTCTATTTCTGGTGCATATTTAAGATGACATCCCGGGATTATATATGTAATCAACGGATAGGTTGCTTAAAAAGCAAATGGGTGTTACTGACTAAATACACACACAAAACAAAGCCACTACAACACCTTCTAAAAACATAACAAACATCTCACACGTCTCGAACTCTCGCCCTACCCGCGCAACAACTTCTCGCTGCTGGGAAGAAAGGGCGTTGGGTCGGGTATGATACATGAAACATACGCTACCGGGGTCTAAGCGATGTCAGGCAGGGCAGCCGATCGAGACTACAGGTCTACCCCAAAGCCAAATCAAAAGTCCTTCAAAAGAAGGCATCGTGCTTACCCCATACAAAAATGGGAAAAAAGCACGTTAAAAGAAGAAGAAGAAGAAGAAGAAGAAGAAGATTCAAGATGTTCGGTGTTGTTATTATGACTGAGTTTGTGGTTTTACCGTTTTGCAGTGTTTGGTGGCTTGGCATGAAATTACTGGCGTTTGTGATCATGATGTACGTTGGTGAATGGGTGTGTGGGTGTGCGTGTGTGTGTGTGATTTCTTCAGAAAGGCACGCGAGTATTCAGCTCTGGGGAAGTATGGTATTAATTAGATCATATATTGAAGTCCCACTGCTCATTATTTTAATATCTACGAAGTGCGGTGGTTGCTGAGAGTGTTATACCTGCAAATATCATCCTTTTGTAAAGAATGATTATAGTCTGTATTTAAAATGAGACAAAAGAGAGATACAGGCCAGAAGATTAAATGCTTTAACTCTGGGAAGTTATAGGCAACTCACTGAATGCCTTCATTGATAATGTTTCTCAAAATGAAGTTCAGTACCACATCCAGTTGCGTCCACTTTTTAAGATCGAACGACGTACCTTATATATATATATATATATATATATATATATATATATATATATATATATATATATATATATATATATATATATATATATATATATATATATATATATATATATGTATATATATATATATATATATATATATATATATATATATATATATATATATATATATATATATATATATATATATATATATATATATATATAAATTTCTGACTCACATCAGGATCTGAACCCAGGTCTTTCAAATGAAAGACCAGAGCGCTGCCAACCAGGCCACGCAAGTCATAGAAGAAGTTGGAACCTGAGTGCATACCAACATATATATATATATATATATATATATATATATATATATATATATATATATATATATATATATATATATATATATATATATATATAAATCATAAATCTCTTACTGTTTACAGGACAGATATACCAAACACTGCCTGTGAAACCTGAGATTTTACGAAAACATATATGTAATTATATATATATATATATATATATATATATATATATATATATATATATATATATATATATATATATATATATATATATATATATATATATATATATATATATATATATATATATATATATATATTATCATAAATCCCGTGCTGTGTACAGGACAAACATACCAAACGCTGCCTGTGAAACCTGAGATTTTACGAAAAAAATTCTTCCGGGAGCTCTTTGAAACTCGCCAAGTGACATACGGCATCCAGGGAACGTTCAGAATCTGTATAGGATTTTATCGTCTTGAAAGTGACACGATTGACAACCTAAAGAGACCAGGCGTTATCGGTATAATAGCCTGTGCGCGTGTGTCTTCAGAGTAGCAAAGCAGGATGCACTCGATATTATCAGGTCACCCAGCGCGAATGAAGCATTGAAATTCACTGGGAAATTGACGGCGCAAATCGATGGCTTTATCAAACACTTTTAAAAGGTTTATGAAACAGTGGTTCTTCCTCTAAAAAAAAATAGTAAAAAAGTAATGTGATAGGAGTGACGTACCTTATAGAGAAGGTGCGGTTTTTGTAACCTTCTTGGAATAGGAGGCAATATGTATTCTTCTCCATGGACAAGATATGATAAGGTATTGTCTCCATAAAGAATGCTGAGAAGGAACTTGCTCTCTCTCTCTCTCTCTCTCTCTCTCTTCTCTCTCTCTCTCTCTCTCTCTCTCTCTCTCTCTCTCCAGACCCAGAAAAGGGAGGACCTCGAAGATGTGGAGCCAATCTGCAAGCGAGTCTCTCATTTATAATGTTTAAATACCTTACCTGCTTCTTTTATTGAGATTGGTGTCTTTCTGCAGCTAATACGTATTTTAATAACCCTCTGATGTCATTGTTGTCTCTCTGCAGCTAATACTTATTTTAATAACCCTACTTATTTTAATTTCTCTATCTCTCTCTCTCTCTCTCTCTCTCTCTCTCTCTCTCTCTCTCTCTCTCTCTCTCTCTCTCTGCCCAAAAAAGGCCGCATGATTCATGTGACCACTTCGGGCAGATACAATGGGTATCATTGCAATTTTCTATAAATTTCTGTGCTTTTCTTCGGAAGTAAAAATGACGAACGAAGTTCAGGAAGGAGAATCAGTCCAGTCCCGTCGTCGCCATTTTTTTTTTTTTCATGAATTTGTTACTCTCATTTTCTCTCTGTACTATTTATGGTAAAGGCACGCCTGCACTTATGGAAGTGTCGTATATTTCTTCTGGAGATATCCGGCGGTGACATGGAATAGCGCCTCGCAAGTCCAAGATGCCCAGTGATACAATGGGGCACCTCCTCCCAAAGTTTAGATACCTAATGATATCACAGAATGTAGGGTGCTACTCCGTAGTACGTACTTGACTTGTTTTGTTTACGCTTGTTTGTCGATAAGTCCGTGTTGTTCATTTTTGCCTTGGTAACGTTAAATTCATCTCTGTCTCCATGTCGCTGTCTCTGCCTCTTATCTTCTTCCAGTGTATGTTCAGGCTAGATGAGTGGTTAGCATGTTGCCGTGTGCCATAGATAAACAGGCGGTTCCATATTGTATCGCTCGTCGTCCCGTTTTGGATAACAAGGCTCCATTTGCTTCGCCACATGGGCGGAGCATCTTCCTCGCATGTATCAATCAATTTCTATGCAAATCGCAAGTTACGCACATTCTTCGGCTTTTATCTAGAGCCCTGGTTTGAAGTAGGCGGGGGGAAAGAGGGAGGGGGAGGAATTAACAAAAAAAAAAAAGATATGCAAGAGAATAGGACTGAGATGTACCGGACCCATTTTCTGAAGAATTCAAAAGCACTCTACAAAGTTGCTTTGGTGACATTTGTATGGATTCTATTCTCTCTCTCTCTCTCTCTCTCTCTCTCTCTCTCTCTCTCTCTCTCTCTCTCTCTCTCTCTCTCTCTGTTACCTAATCTAGAGGTTGAGACTTTGGCTTTCATCTGCATCTGTGGGCTGTTTAAAGGAATATTCTTACGAAAGGTTCGGACAAGCCAAACAATATCGGATTAACAACGGAATTGTCACGTAAAATAAAATAATAATAATAATAGCAGCAGTGATTTTGAGAGCATTACTAAATATAAAACGGATGATACCGAGAATGACTTTAATCGGTAATAATAATAATAATAATAATAATAATAATAATAATAATAATAATAATAGTTATGTCGAGAGCATTACTAAATATGAAACGGATGATACCGAGAATGACTTTCATCGGTAATAATAATAATAATAATAATAATAATAATAATAATAATAATAATAATAGTAGTAGCAGTTATGTCGAGAGCATTACTAAATATGAAACGGATGATATCGAGAATGACTTTAATCGGTAATAATAATAATAATAATAATAATAATAGTAGCAGTTATGTCGAGAGCATTACTAAATATGAAACGGATGATACCGAGAATGACTTTAATCGGTAGTAATAATAATAATAATAATAATAATAATAATAATAATAATAATAGCAGTTATGTCGAGAGCATTACTAAATATGAAACGGATGATACCGAGAATGACTTTAATCGGTAATAATAATAATAATAATAATAATAATAATAATAATAGCAGTTATGTCGAGAGCATTACTAAATATGAAACGGATGATACCGAGAATGACTTTAATCGGTAATAATAATAATAATAATAATAATAATAATAATAATAATAATAATAATAATAATAGCAGTTATGTCGAGAGCATTACTAAATATGAAACGGATGATACCGAGAACGGCTTTCATCGGTAATAATAATAATAATAATAATAGCAGTTATGTCGAGAGCATTACTAAATATGAAACGGATGATACCGAGAATGAGTTTAATCGGTGATAATAATAATAATAATAGCAGTTATGTTGAGTTTAATCGGTGATAATAATAATAATAATAATAATAATAATAATAATAATAATAGAAGTGATGTTGATAGCATTACTAAATATGAAACGGATGATACCGAGAATGACTTTAATCGGTGATAATAATAATAATAATAGCAGTTATGTCGAGAGCATTACTAAATATGAAACGGATGATACCGAGAATGACTTTAATCGGTAATAATAATAATAATAATAATAATAATAGCATTAATAATAGCAGTTATGTCGAGAGCATTACTAAATATGAAACGGATGATACGGATGAGAATGACTTTAATCGGTAATAATAATAATAATAATAATAATAATAATAGTAGCAGTTATGTCGAGAGCATTACTAAATATGAAAGGGATGATACCGAGAATGACTTTAATCTGTAATAATAATAATAATAATAATAATAATAATAATAATAATAATAATAATAGCAGTTATGTCGAGAGCAATACTAAATATGAAACGGATGATACCGAGAATGACTTTAATCGGTAATAATAATAATAATAATAATAATAATAATAATAATAATAATAGCAGTTATGTCGAGAGCATTACTAAATATGAAACGGATGATACCGAGAATGACTTTAATCGGTAATAATAATAATAATAATAATAATAATAATAATAATAGCAGTTATGTCGAGAGCATTACTAAATATGAAACGGATGATACCGAGAATGAGTTTAATCGGTGATAATAATAATAATAATAGCAGTTATGTTGAGTTTAATCGGTGGTAATAATAATAATAATAATAATAGCAGTTATGTCGAGAGCATTACTAAATATGAAACGGATGATACCGAGAATGACTTTAATCAGTGATAATAATAATAATAATAATAGCAGTTATGTCGAGAGCATTACTAGATATAAAACGGATGATACCGAGAATGACTTTAATCGGTAATAATAATAATAATAATAATAATAATAATAATAATAATAATAATAATAATAATAATACCAGGTATGTCGAGAGCATTTCTTAAGAGGAAACGGATGATACCGGGAATGGCTTAAATCGGTAATAATAATAATAATAATAATAATAATAATAATAATAATAATAATAATAATAATAGCAGTTATGTCGAGAGCATTACTAAATATGAAACGGATGATACCGAGAATGACTTTAATCGGTAATAATAATAATAATAATAATAATAATAATAATAATAATAATAATAATAATAGCAGTTATGTCGAGAGCATTACTAAATATAAAACGGATGATACCGAGAATGACGTTAGTGGGCAATAATAAAAATATTAGAAGGTAGACGAGGATTAGCAGCAGGAAGGAGGAAAACCAATCGAATAATTTCATCTTTTTCCCGGCGCCTCCGGGAGGCGAGGTGACTGGCAGTTTCTTGCTTTTACCGGTTCTGAGAAATGATAGTTTGTGCAATGCTTTCAGGGGCACACCTGTTTCTTACCTGTCATTGTGCTTGCGCTGGGCGTGTGCCTCCAAGCCTCCCAGCAACCCTCCCACCTGTCGTTGGCCACACACACACACACACACACACACACACACACACATCTTACCACTTCCCGTCCACTTGCACTTGATTTGCTGCTTTTTGCTTGTAGATTCATCGTAGTTCGATTAGTGATGGCAGTTTTTTTTTCTTTCTATATTGGCGTATTTCGTCATTTTTTTTTTTTTTTTTTTTTTTTTACGATTTATACTTTTTTTTATTTTTTCCTGCTGGTCGCTCAGGAAATAGCGATGGATTTCTTCATGGTGGGCATTCCGGTGTCTTAGCTCTCTCTCTCTCTCTCTCTCTCTCTCTCTCTCTCTCTCTCTCTCTCTCTCTCTCTCTCTCTGCTTATTCGCCATTTTTCTTATTGGTTTGTGACAAAATGCGGTCTATCCATTACCTTGTAGACATTCATTTTAGTTGATTCCACTTCCTAGCCTTCTTCCTGTTTTAGGTCGAGCTCGGTCATTTTGCCTTTTTTTTTTTCTTCTTTTGCCAAAATGTACAGCATGGTTTTTATTCGTTTTTTTCCTCAACCTTCTCATCATGCCCTCTTCATTTTTTTTTTTTAAATGTAGGTCAGTAGTAATTTTATTTTTTTTTCCTTTTAGATTGCTCTACTCTTTGTTTGCCTTGAATCAGTAGGCTTGAAGGCCGGTGGCACCCTCTGGAGAGAGAGAGAGAGAGAGAGAGAGAGAGAGAGAGAGAGAGAGAGAGAGAGAGAATATAGTTCTTGTTGTTACGTCTTAATTGTACAGTCTGCTTCAGGGTTAATGTGTTTTTTACACTCGCTGTTTATACGTGTCTGTTATGGAAATCAGCGGTTTATGCAAAGAACCATTCGGTGTTAGCTTTCTGCTTATAAATGGGCGTATTTCCTGTCAGTGGTACCTTTGTATTATTTGTGTATCTGGTCTCTCATCTCTCGGGCGTTTCGTTTACGATGATCGCCTGTGAACTGAATCTCTTTCTACTCTCTATTCCAGACTGAACGTCGAAGCTGGTCGCAGGGTTGTGCTTTGTTCAAGGTTTAAGGGGTGGGAGTGTTCTTGTGTTTTGTAAAAGAAAACCAGTGAGATAGCTATTTGTCTGTCCGTCCACACCTTCTCTGTCCGCCCTCAGATCTTGAAAACCACTGAGGCTAGAGAGCTGCAAATTCTTATGTTGATCATCCACCCTCCAGTCGTCAAACATACTAAATTGCAGCCCTCTGGCCAGAGTAGTTTTCATTTTATTTAAGGATAAAGTTAGCCATGAAGCGTATTGCACCGCCATAGGTGCCAGCAACACAGGCCACCACCGGGGTGACTGAAAGTTTCATGGACCGCGGCTGAGAGTTTCATACAGTCTTATACGCTGTACAGAAAACTCGATTGCGCCGAAGAAACTTCTGCGCATTTTTTACTTGTTTTTTGTTCCTTTCTTGATGAATCTTTTAATTTGTTGTCATCGTTTAGAGTCTGATTTTTAAGGGGTGTCGTTTGTTTTGAATTAAAGTTATTTGACTTTATGCCGTGTTCCGTTATAGAACAGAGTTAAGTATACCTTAGTTTACCAGACCACTGAGCTGATTAACAGCTCTCTTAGGGCTGGCCCGAAGGATTAGACTTATTTAACGAGGCTAAGAACCAATTGGTTACTTGGAACTGTCTCTGTTTTATATTGTGTCCATATTCTTTGGAAGCTTGAATTTCAAGTCAGTGCCATGGACCCTTTGGTGGGTCTTGTTCTACCGTATATGAACAGGGTTCATCTTCTGAGTAATAATAGTATGAAAGTATTCTCTTGTTATTTAGCTTTTTTTCTCCGACCTTCCATTGCCTTGTAGCATATTAACAGATGCAAGGGTATATACTGGTCTGTTTTCAAAGATGACTTTAAGGAAACTCTATCAGTCTTTATTTTTGCTCTTCGTCAAGTTTCTCAAACAGAGCCGCGATGAAGTTGTCGGATGCGTCATCGCACTGTGATTCATCACTTTAATGGTCTTGCACTGCATATTCCTTTGTCTTTTAGCGCCGACTACAATGTCTCTGGCCGGATCATTTGTTTGAAGCGCTCAGTCCATGACTTTGCTAAATCATATTCAGGGTGCACCCTCACTCCTTTTTTGCTAAATCACTTTCAGGGTGTACATTTTAAGATTCATGCTAACTCATTTTCAGATTGCGGAATCATTTTTAAGGTTAGCAATCAAGTCTGGCTGGGAAATGTTTTATGTATGCAGTCAAGTCCTCGACTAGATGAATTCCAGAGTGCGGAGTGAAGGTTTGGGCTAAATGTAGGGCTAAATTTTCGACAGTCAAGTCTCTTACTAAATTTGTTGTACTGCGCAACCAACCGGGAATAATTTTTCTGAGGTGCAATGGCCCAAATGCCATTCGCTCATTCAAGTCCTTGTCGAAATCACTCAGTAAAAATGCGCAGTCAGTGACGTATCGGTTGATGGGCCGGAGCCAAGAGGTCCACACCAAGTTTCTAATTCACTTTGATATTGCTGGTATGAGGCCGTATTATACCAACCAACTTCGGCAGTCATTTTTTGAGTGCGCAGTCACTTCTTTGAGTTATGCTGTATATCGTCACTGCTACGTGTTTGAGTAATTATACTGTTTCGTCTAATGTGCCAAAATGAATTTGTATAATTTGTTGGGTAATTGTCATTATTACTGTTGCTCCGATGGAACAAGCCAGTGCACCATGAATTCGTCCAGGAAAGGAGAAGATTGGAATTGTGCTGAATATATACAATAAAAAAGTAACTTTGAATAGATTCTGTCGTAGGGTACAACATTTTTTTAAAATAGGAATACATTATTGGTAAATGAGAAAATTCTCTCTCTCTCTCTCTCTCTCTCTCTCTCTCTCTCTCTCTCTCTCTCTCTCTCTCTCTCAAGATTGTAGGCATTTTTGCTAACCTTGTCTTTTTTGTTCAGAGCCCTTGCATTGCTCACCAATATAAACTTTCTTTTATCTTCTGTTGGGCCAAATTCCGGTACTGTATCAGAGAGAGAGAGAGAGAGAGAGAGAGAGAGAGAGAGAGAGAGAGAGAGAGAGAGATTACCATTACCCTTCATCTTGATGAATAGGAATGATTGATCGATGCGGCTTTCCTAAAATGATCCATTAACTTTGGCTCTGATATCCCTTCAAATTCTCAGGCAATCAGGGACGCGTGACGAATGGTGGTCGTTACAGTAATTTAGAACTCTCTCTCTCTCTCTCTCTCTCTCTCTCTCTCTCTCTCTCTCTCTCTCTCTCTCTCTCCAGCGAGTTGGTCTCAGGATTCATTTTGCCTTTATGATCATTGTATAAGTTTATCACTCTTAAATTTTTATTTTACTTACGCTTCTTTTGACTTTTGCTTTTGGAGAATGGTTGCAATTCGAAATGTATAATTCATCTTGGGAGCACGCGGGTCAGCGTCTGTCGTTTTCCTGATGCCTGGCTTTGGAATTCTCTTCCTGCCTCTGTTTCCTGACTAATTCGCAGCCTTTCTTCCGGGAGTTCTTTCGCTTCCTTCGTGGTTTGAATCCCACTCTTCTTAGTGGATAGATTCAGGCAGCCTTGCGCTGGCACGGGCTCTTGCTCTTGTTCTTTGGGCCTGGGCTAGAAAAGGGCATTCGATTGAACGTCCCATCGATGCTTTCCTGCTTTGTATTGGAACACTTTTGCACTCATCATCTTCACTGAATGCTGAGGCTCCTAACGCAAGAGCCAACTCCGTCGGCCTCTTGCCATCGCGTTCAGCGTTGAAAAATTGTATCATTACTTTGTGTTCTGCGATTAAAGAAAAAAAAAAAAAGTTTCCTCGTGTTTTCTATATTATCCCTTTTAAATTTGCTTTGTGGTGATAGATATCTTAGATGTCATTTCTTCATATATGTTAATGATTTACTTTCATCATATGTTCTCTGTTGACCCTAGTCCCAACGCTCAAGAACTTTTAAGTTCTTCTGTTCTTCAAGCAGCTTGTATTCTGATTCGGATGTATTCTCCAAGGTGCCTCGTTCATGCATGAATAAATAGCGGAGAGAATCATGGAGCTTACAAATGTGGGGACCAACACGTTGTCTTATAATCATAAGCACTCAAGAGTTTTTGTGTACATACACTACTAGCACCTGTACTGGCTGCCCTTATCTCAAGCATTAAGTAAATACTGCCACCTTCATCATGTTCATTATTGTTATATACATCTTCCTAGGATGTACATTACGTCGGTAGCGGCCCCCGTCTTATGAAAACGTCTCGTATCTCGTGCATGAATCTCTGTCCAGGGTTTTTGTTTTCGCTGAATTATGCGCCGTAAAATACCTGTGTAAAGTCTGTTGTTAAGGTCTGAATATGTCGGCCGTTCTTTAGGTCAATTTTTTTTTTCCTTCGCTCTTGGAAATTCCGGTTTCGATCGTTTTGCCCTCGTGTTCACACACACACACACACACATATCTACATATCTATGTTTCTTTCATATATATATATATATATATATATATATATATATATATATATATATATATATATATATATATATATACAATATAAAACATTATATATATATAATTATATAACATATATATTACTGTATATATATATATATATATATATATATATATATATATATATATTACTGTATATGTATATACATACATATATATATATGTGTGTGTGTGTGCATGTGTAATTAAAAGAGAGAAAGAAGAACAGAGACTGTTTAGCTTCTGATAATCAAACATAACCAGGCCCGTTGTGATATCCTTTTAACACTTACTACTCTCCGTTTCTAAGCCCAAAATAAAAGTCGAAACCGAAGGGGTTCGGTTTTCCAAATTCCAAACAGGACTGGAAATGAGACATCATCATAAAGAGGAAAAAAAAAAAAAAAAAAGTTTCATCTCAACATCGTCAGGTATTATTACGGTCGACCGTGGGTGCTATTCAGCTCGTCATCGCTAGCAACAAGAGCTAATAAGCGAGCTTCTAAAGAGGCCGGGGGAAGAAAGGATGACTGTGGATGACGATGAATAGAGGGAGATTTGATGAAAAGGACATGGGTAGAGCTTATTGGCCTCTCGCGGTGCACTGTAGGCATCACTTAAGGTTCTATGGAGCGTGCCTTCGGTCCCTACCTGCTGCTGCAACCTCTTTCATTCCTTTCACTGTACCTCCATTCATATTCTCTCTCTTCTGTCTTACTTTCCACCAACTCCTAACAATTGTCTCATAGTGCAACTGCTTTAAGGTTTTCCTCTTGTTTCACCTTTCAGACCTTTTTGCTTTCAGTTTCCCTTTCAGCGTTGAATGACCTCATAGGTCCCATCTAACTTTGCTGGGCCCGCGTTCGACTCTCCGGCCGGCCAACGAAGAATTAGAGGAATTTATTTCTGGTGGTAGAAATTCATTTCTCGCTATAATGTGGTTCGGATTCCACAGTGAACTGTAGGTCCCGTTGCTAGGTAACCAGTTGGTCCTTAGCCACGTAAAATAAGTCTAATCCTTCGGGCCAGCGCCAGGAGAGCTGCTAATCAGCTCAGTGGTCTGGTTAAACTAAGGTACACTTAACTTTTTCTTCGCCTTTGGCCTAATTTTAAATTCCATTCCATGGTCTGTTGGTCATGATATTCGTCTTTCCAGCGAAAGTAACTGCGTTACGTTAGGTTTCATTGTGCCTGTGCTGACCTAAGCAATTAACAAATGTACGTGGTAGTTATTCAACCTTTTTGAGTTGCCTCCTGGGTTGGGAAGGGCGTGGGGTTAGTAACCTCATCCTTAGAACTTGATGAAAACCGTGAGTTAAATTACGCAAACTCACATACATACGGAGATCTTAAAAACTACTGAGGCTAGAGGGCTGCAAACTGGTATGTTGATCCTTCAACTTCCAATCATCAAACATACCAAATTGCAGCCCTCTAGCCTCAGTAATTTTTATTTTATTTAAAAGTTAGCCATAATTGTGCATCTGGCAAGGGTACAGGACAGGCCACCACCGGGCCGTGGTTAAAGTTTCATGGGGCGCGGCTCATACAGCATTATACCGAGATCACCGAAAGATAGATTATTTTTGGTGGCCTTGATTAAACGATGTACAGAAAAATCGACGCATTTTTTACTTGTTTTCATGTGGTATCTATTTTAGGAAACCACGCAGTGAAAAAGAACAGAAAAATATTTGGGCTAATTGCATCAGCCATCAGGTTAGAAGATTTCATTGCCGTGGAATGTTAAATTTCTTCGTTGCCGTGGAATGTTAAATTTCCTCATTACCGTGGAATGTTAAATTTCTTCATTACCGTGGAATGTTAAATTTCTTCATTGCCGTGGAATGTTAAATTTCTTCATTGCCGTGGAATGTTAAATTTCTTCATTGCCGTGGAATGCTAAATTTCTTCATTGCCGTGGAATGTTAAATTTCTTCATTGCCGTGGAATGCTAAATTTCTTCATTGCCGTGGCTCCTCAACAGAGGGGAGACAGCTTAATTGAAGACAGCAAGTGTTCCCTTATTTTCGAGTCTTTTTTTTTTTTTTTTTTTTTTTTTTGTGCTATATTATCAGCCAAGCTGATTGTTGAGTACTTTCATTCTACTCTTTCACTATCTCTCACTTGAAGGCTTGAGAGAGCATACTGCTATAGGACCTGATTTGCGTCTTTTACAGTTGCCGACTCATTGTTATCAATGTCGACGTTATAGAGATTCTTGAGCCCTTTTTTATTCAGTTAGACTTGAAAGTGATTCCATTAGTATTGACACCTCTTTGCAATTAGAATGCAGCCCTGATAAAGAGAATCGGCAGTCTGCGTCGCAGCAGGAAGGGGCGAACTGTCGTCAGGAAAAAAGAAAAACCATTAACGTTATCAGATGAACATTCTTTTCGCACAGGACTCCCGTGTTACGAGACGGAGATCCTCCTTTCCGCTTGAGACGCCGTGTTGGCAGACAAACATTCCTGATCGGAGAGGACATCAGTGTTTACCAGATCGAAAAAGGAGCCAGTGTTTCCAGGAAAAGATTGCCCGAGGTCGATCTTATGTTAATTCGAGATCGAGGGGACTATACAACGTCGTCTGGTTAAGATGAGAACTGTGTTATCAGATTGGGGGGGGAAAAAAAACTCCGACGAAATACCATTAGCAGGTAGTTTTCAGGTAGCGGGGCTTCTGAGAAATTCATGTAGATACAGAGGTTTTGCAGATTGGTTGGAGTGAGTTGCATACCAATGGCGGATAGCCTTGATATGCCTTGTGTGATATTAATTAGCACTTTTCCAGTTGGTTAAGCTTTCCACCCACAGGGTCCCTTACAGTGACCTCTTCATGAATACTTAGATTCTAGTAAGAGTGGGTGTTTGGTGAAAGCACTTTGTTTATTTGAGCAAATTAGTTTGATATCGGTAGCATTTCCTCAGTGCCAGAATCGAAGTTCAGGAATATTTCAGACCTGTCAGGTTATTTTGAGATTTTTATTTTTTTTTTACCGGTTATAGGCCTTTGAATATTGTTGTTTTTGGTCACAAAACAGGCCAGCCCTATGAGGCCTGACCGTCAGCTCAGTGGCCTGGTTAAACTGTTTCAATAATAATAATAATAATGGTCAAGAAACTCGGGTTGGTTAGGCCCGATTATTTGTTTAGCTGATTTTTTCCATAGTGAATTTTTAATAGAGTAAGTAATCTTTCACACAGACAATACTTCAGATATCAAAGTCTCTGCTGCGGTATTTTAGTAATGAATTTGGTAAGGTGTTTACAGTGATAAACCCGGTAATAGCTTATCATCGCTACAATCGTTGCTGCGGTAATTTCGCTGTAATATATCATCTCAGTAAAATCTTATTATTGTCGTGGTCCTTCGTAAATTATTTGTTGCCCTTCAGAGGTTCAGTAGCCCCTGGCGACTCCTTCCGTTAGGAATAAACAAATAAATAAACAGAAAAACATCGTTCAAATGTCAAGGTCTTTTCAGTGGCCATGCCATTAGCTTTAGTGCTTTGGTATTCTCTTTTCTTCTGTTTTCCCATACTCTTATGGCGAAGAAAGCTGGGTAGCCCATCCCAATAACCTCTGCTTAAAAAAGATAAAACCTCACCGAACGCTTGACCTTGCTTAGAAATGTTAGTAAAGTACAACGCTTTATTGTTTTATTGTTTTAGTAAAGAACAGTGCTCTATTGTTTTATTGTTTTAGTAAAGTACAGTGCTGTATTGTTTTATTGTTTTAGTAAAGGACAGTGCTATATTGTTTCATTGCTTTAGTAAAGTACAGTGTTTTATTGTTTTAGTAAAGTACAATGCTTTATTGTTTTATTGTTTTAGTAAAGTACAATGCTTTATTGTTTTAGTAAAGTACAATGCTTTATTTTTTTATTGTTTTAGTAAAGTACAATGCTTTAATGTTTTATTGTTTTAGTAAAGTACAACGCTGTATTGTTTTATTGTTTTATCGTTATGTAATGGCGAATATTGGATAAACGACAGGTTGTTTTTAGTGTGGTCGCCTATAAAGCCCCCTCCCCCAGGAAAGGCTTCGATCTCAGTCGACTGCCGCATCAAAAACCCTATTAGTGGCCATCAAAACAAAGAGTTTATGACCACATAAAACAGGGCCATTGTGACCACTAAAACATAGAAGTTTGTTTATTGGGTGGTAAAGTAAACGCCGTTGGTGGGTATGGAAGCGAACTTATTTAGCGGCCGCTAAGTCAAAGACACTTGGCGGCCACTTAGCAAAATTCTTCGCTTCGGGTGGTCGCCACAACAGAGGCTTCTATTGGCCACCATTATAAAAAAAAAAAAAGCCTCTTGTAGCTAACAGAGTGAAGTAATTTAGGGTGTGCCAAAAGAAAAGCCTTTTAAGAGGCCCTACCCCCCCCCCCAGAAAAAAATATCGTTTTTATTAGCCATCAAAGTAATATAGTCTTTAGTGGAAACCAAAGAGGAAGGGGTTCTGTGGTGTATCAGAAGTGCCTGTAGGTCTGCCCTTAGTCTTTTCTCTTTATCTGTATTTCGTTTCCTCTGTTTCTCTCTCTCTCTCTCTTCCCCTCGCATTCAGACGGGCAACTGGCTCTCTTCTATTTCATCCGTGAATGGGAAAAGAAGAAGCATTTATATTTCATTTCCTCTATTTCTATTTTTATAATCTCAAGCAGTGGGTTAGATAACATCACGTAAATTGGCTATGTTATCTGTAAGGGTCTCGTTACATGCGCACTGAAGTAAGGGAAGTATACTGCCCTAAAATGGAAGACTGCAGTATCTGCAAAAATACAAAACTGAGAAAAATGGTAGATACTCCCTTGCCTGACTAGTGATTTTTCAGATACTGCAAATGGGACTCCCCTAAATACGCGTGGAAAGCACTGAAGAATCTTTCTGAAACGGCAGTAACATGTGTTTCACGAGCCCAATAGGTGGCATATCTCAATTTCGAAAGTTTTGCAGATACTGCAGTTTTCAATTTTAGAGCAGTATATGAGCCATCACATTTGCTGTCACACTTAGCCAGTTACTTTGCTGACGTTGGCAAGTTTACCAGTGAATGAGCAAACTGATTCTGAGACAGTGTGGTGGTTAGTGTCGCGGATGCCACTCAGATATCGCGAGTTCGCGTCTCCCCCAGGGCGATGAATAATCACCGGCTCTGTATTATGATCAGTTACTGCTGCGTTGTGGGGTCTGCGGTGGGAGGTTGAAACCGACATTCTTTGGAAGCTTGAATTTCAAGTACATGGCCCCTTTGGTGTGCTTGTTCCATGCGAATAGGTGTCATTTACTGAAATAATAATAATAATAATAATAATAATAATAATAATAATAATAATAATTAGGTCTTTCTCCTCTAGATCGAGAACGGGATATGCTGTATATCAGGTCCATAATAATATTCAGTGGTGAATTATTTTTAGAAAATCAACAATAATTCACCACTGAATATTATTGTGGACCTGATATACATAATAATAATAATAATAATAATAATAATAATAATAATAATAATAATGCAACCTTTAATTATACGGGAGGGTGGTAGTACGGAGTAATCGCATTGACAGATAACCAAGTCATCACGCCGCCCGGTCGAATACGCAGTTATATTCGAAGCGAAAGCCCCGTGGTCGTAGGTTTCGGATTCGACGTTTCTGCTTCTCCGGTCCCCGTGGGACCCACGCTAGAAATTTGGGGCCAGAGCAGAGCTATTTCGGTCGAGATAAGGCAGCGGGTTTCCAGGCCACCCATCAATTAGCGGTCCGTATTTTTTAACGCGTCGGATCGCTGTCTCATTTGTACCGCACAAGAGCCAATTATGTATCGAGTGATCGGGTGAGTGTTATCACACCGGACCGGATTGTGTAGCCCCTGTAAGTTTTAGGCCATCTCGCTGTAGTCTCTCTAATTCGTTTGGAAGGATCTGGGAGGGCGACTTGTATAACCACGTTTTGGGCTGGAGGGGCAAGGGGGGGGGGGCGGTTGGCTGTGGCGTGCGGGTCGTGGTTATATCAGTGCGGGGGCCTTTTCTGGGCTAATAAGGTGTTGGGTGAATTTCATTTGGCTGGCCAGGTCGTCGTTTAAGTTCGAACGCTTGTTGAACTGCAGGGTGTTGTGAAATGTCTCTCTATCTGTCCATCTGTTGGGAGAGAGAGAGGTTTATTGTTTTACACACATATTTATATATACATATATATGAGCACGCGCACACACACACTATATATATATATATATATATATATATATATATATATATATATATATATATATATATATATATATATATATATAAATGGATTGATATAGATATACATAATATAGAAAGCCTTTCAGATCACGGGCGTTCTTAAACTGTGTATTATCCGGGATGTCAGATGCATATGCCAGAAATTCCCTGACGTATATATATATATATATATATATATATATATATATATATATATATATATATATATATATATATATATGTGTGTGTGTGTGTGTGTGTGTCAAAGAATGGCGTCGATGACCTTTAATTATTCGACAAGAGATTACGTGAGCAGGGCAGCAAAAAAAAAAAAAAAAAAAAAGTTTTGGATCGTGTTTTGGAATTTGTTTTGAAAATCCACCAGGTTTCCGTGGTGCCCCGTCCCCTATATGACAAGGAAACGACTGCAGATCCGTACGTGTGTCTTAAAAGATTACGGACGGCCAGCCATCGCCTTGAAGTCGTCTAGGGAAGCGAAGCGTGGCGCAGTTCGGTGTTACGACAGGTGAAGGAAAATTATCCGAAAAATCGGGGGATTGCATGATGTCAGATTATGTAGACCTTATCGCGGTTCGGTGTTCGTACAAGGTACTTCGTTCTTCCTCCGTATACGTCAGGGTGTTTTTTTTTTTTATTATTAGAGACGGCGGGGAATGTTTGATTGGCGAGGAATTCTGCTTATAATTGTGAGGGTGTTTTTGTTCGTTAGTAAGATTTTTTTTTTCGGTTTGTGTTATTTGAGGTTTGAAAAAAGTTGTGGTGAATTTAACAAAAAAATGTTTCTCATTTTTTCCTGGTCGGGCTTTTTTTTCTGGGCAGGTGCGTTTTGTTTGCCTCGTAAACGTGAAGTATATTCTGGATACGGTGTTTTTATCCTGTGTCTGTATTTTGGATATTGAACATTATAGAGGCACGTTTTTGGGATTGGAAATTTTCAAAGGATGATTGTTTTGTGGGGATGAGACTTTCCGGGATGCGTTTGGGTAAGAAATTTTTGTTATGGATGAAACCTTTTTTATTTTTATATGCCTGAAAATTTGTCTTGCGCGCGGGTAATAATGCCCTTTTACATGCCAGACTTGGATTTGAGAGATTTCCGCGAACAATATTCATTTTAAAACGTGTATTCTTGGTGTGTGTGTGTGTGTGTGTGAGAAAGTGTTAACTCGTTGCGAAGCAGTGAAGCTGCGGTAAGTCAATTGTTTAACCAAAGGTATTCAAAATTATGCAGTATTAGACGACATTGTAGGTGTATTAAGTGTAAGGCAAACTTAGACATATTTCCTTTTATATTTAGATTGAAACGTCAACATCATCAGTATTAAAGACAAGGTGGTGAAATTTTCAAAAGTAATGTCGTGACGGAATTACAATAAAAACTGGTGATAAAGTCAAGTGTATAAATATTTGATAGTTTAACATCGGCGATAAAGGAGAGTTGAATATGTTTTAGAGCATTCTAGATTAGAATAACAAGAGTAGAAATAAAATCGAAGCACAGAATATTTTGAATTCATTTTAACACTAGAGCAATCAAATAATATGAAGTACACTGTTATAAAAGTAAAAATATCTGTAACATTGTTCATATCGCGTCCACTTTTGGTTATGGTAAAGCAAAATGGAGTATTAGGAACCTCCTGGAATATTTCCCGGTAAATTACATCATGCTGTTGAAATGGACGCATTACCTCATGGCCAAATTTGTTATCGTGGTCCCAGTCATCGCTTAGCTGCAATTGTGCAATACAACTCTTGTTTTTAGTGATTCGCTCTGGTGCCATTACAGAATAAGTAAACAGAAACGCAGTCATTTGAATAGTATAAACACTGCTTAGTGTAAACACTGGTTAGTGTAAACATGGGTTATTTTTAGTTCGTTTGTTTACCAAGAAAACGATCCTTGAAGTCCGCTCATGCGATACTGAGAAACATGGCACTTACGTCATGGAAACTCTCCCCTTTTATGCTAGATGAATATCTTGATCCGTGGAACCAGTGATTAAAGGTTGACAGCAACAGGCAGACTCGTTTAAAACGACCGGCTTAATTTCAACCAACAACCCTGAATAATGTTAAGGGTCTTACGTAAAACGCTGCAATTAACTTCAGATGCTGCAGTGCATACAAGAAAGACCCCTTCGGTCTAGCGAGAATGTAGCTGCTTTGTAAGGATAAAACATTTTACCTCCTTGCAAAAGTGGTTGGACGTTCAGGCATAAACTTTTCTAGGTTTGTAATGCTATACCCTCCGGAGGTCCGCTTATACTTACGAGACGGCGTTCCTTTTGCTGTCCCCCCGTACATATTATCTTTCTTCCATCTTGCTGTCAACCCTCTCCTAACAGTAATTGTTTCGCCGTGCAAATGCGAGGTTTTCCTCCTGTTACACCTTTCAAGCCTTTTACTCTCAGTTTTCCTTTCAGCAGTGAATGACCTCATAGGTCCCAGCTCTTGGCCTTTGGACTAAACCCTATGTTCCATTCCATCCCATTCGCTCTGTGGCGAGTGGTAGGAAGCGCAGTGTCTGAGAGAGAGAGAGAGAGAGAGAGAGAGAGAGAGAGAGAGAGAGAGAGAGAGAGGGAAAATGTCTTTGTGTATATTGATAGGAAGGAGATTCTTCATCTTCAGTGTACGTCTGTAACAGAAATAAGCCAAGATTACAGGAAAACTTATTTCCCATCAAGAGGACTCGTAATGTTTACACTATGATGATCGGGATGCATATTCTCCGTAATAGATTTACATTATAGATCTATAAGTTTGAACTGTCAGTCCTCCTAATGATATATTTGTATATATATGTATGTGTATATACATATATATATATATATATATATATATATATATATATATATATATATATATATATATATATATATTTATATATATATATATATACATACATAAATCCTAAAGTAACATTATTCAAATACTTTTACGGTCTTCATAGAAAAACAGTGAAATGCTATGCATTCGTGTATGTATACACGTTTTTGAACCCAGCTTCAGAATACATTAGATATGTCTGTCAAAATCAGTCCCACACTTACTCACTCAGTCAGTTAGCAAGAAAAGACCAATCAATCAGTTAAGATAAAAAACCTAGTAAGTGAGATAAGATCGGCCGACCAACCGCCCAGTAAAGAACGATTCGATGGTCGTCAATAAAAGCCGAATGATATTGCTAAAACGTGACTGATGCCCTTTCTGGTCCATGAATCAGGGTTCTTGGCGTTTTGTCCCAAACTTGGCTTATCATGTGAAATCTAAACTGGAGCCTCAGAGCGCAGTAAAAATGACAACAGCAACGACAGTCACATCCTTCCATTTCGCCTGTGATATCTTTTTGAGATGACTCGCTGAAATTGTTGGGATATCCTCTTTATCTTTTTGTTGCCAACGTTTTTGTCTCTCGTTTGTAATTATATCTTGTTTATCAAGAAAGCGGGATTTCGGAGGATGTATAATTTTTACTGATTTTCCTCTCTCTCTCTCTCTCTCTCTCTCTCTCTCTCCTTTTTTTTTTTTTGCCACAGCTCTTCGTTGGGCGAGTCGCTAGAGCCGTGGACTAGCACTCGCCAGGCCCGAGTTCGAGCCTCCGGCAGGCTGATGAAGAGTTAGAGGAATTTATTTCTGGTGATAGAAATTAATTTCTCGCTATAATGTGGTTCGGATTCCGCAATAGGCTGTAGGTCCCGTTGCTAAGTAACCAATTGGTTCTTAGCCACGTAAAATAAGTCTAATCCTTCGGGCCAGCCCTAGGAGAGCTGTTAATCAGCTCCTCAGTGAGCTCAGTGGTCTGGTAAAACTAAGGTGTACTTAACTTGTTCTGACCACTCGCCTCCTTCCCCTTTGGAGGAGGTGGCCCCGGAAGGATAAAGCCTTCGGGTTTCTCAGCTAGGGTGAAGCTGTTAGACCCCGGCTGTTTTTTCTTGACCTTCAGCAGTAGTGTGTATATGCTCACTTATAAATTGGTGGACAACGGCTGATTGACAGGGCGCAATTTTTGGCCAAGGAAACGTGATGCCACCCGGGCCTGCGCCGTCTTTGAGGAAACCTCTGTGACTGTTTTATGATGCAACTAATTTTTTTATGGGATTTACATTGAAATGGAAGCTGTTTCTTGCTTAACTATTATTATTATTATTATTATTATTATTATTATTATTATTATTATTATCATCCTAAAGTTAATGATGATGCCTGCCCTCCTAGAGCTTATTATTATTATTATTATTATTATTATTATTATTATTATTATTATTATTATTATTATTATTCTAAAGTTAATGATAATGCCTGTCTTCTTAGAGCATTATTATTGTTATTATTATTATTATTATTATTATATTATTATTATTATTGTTATTATCCTAAAAATAATGATAATGCCTGTCTTCTTAGAGCATTATTATTATTATTATTATTATTATTATTATTATTATTATTATTATTATTATCATCCTAAATATCATGATGATGTGCATGTTGTAGTTGAAATTACGACTTCAGCCATCAAATACAGTTACAGGCCATGATTTCACTTGGGTCTGTGAATACGTAGATGTCACCAGTATGTCCCAAGAAAGAGGGTTGGGGGCTGTTGATGGTGAGGGGGCAGTAAGGCTTGATCAAATGAAATCAAACAGGTATTCATATTCTTCAGGTGAACTTTTTAAGACTATTTGGTCAAAATCTATTCTTGAGCCGAAGATTTTTTTGCCGTCAATTCCACCTTGCTCGTTATCAGAGGTACAGGTTTCCGTCGATTTACAATCTTCATATTGACAAATATTGGTAAAAAATATGACGTTGATGCGCTGATTAATTTAACAGGTTATACCTTAATTATTGATGATTGCGGTTTCAGTCAAATTGTTGGTTGTTCAGTCGAGTTAGCCGTATGTAAGAAGGACTAACTGGAGGGCTTATGATATACCCGTGGGCAAGGTCGACATTCATAATTCATGTGTTTACTGGGAGGGATGATGTTTCGTGGTGGCAGCATTATTATTAAGTTCTCAACTGACTCGCCTTGTTTATTTCTATACTTATACTATTTATATCATTATCAGACTTTAGAAAATTCTCGACGCTCTGTGTTTTGTTTAGCTTCTTGCTCTGGCGTGCATTTTTGTTCTGTGTGAACGAGGACCAGTTCACCAAGAGCCGTTAAATCTGTCTTATGCTTTGTTTTTTTTTTTTTTTAGAAGAGTACATCACTAACTAAACTGGCTGACTATTACGATTTTGATGTGCGGGAAAACCAGGACTGGTGGTGGTAGCGACGAATGGGCTGCCCTTTATTTCATAGAGGGAGGACTGTTAGCAGTTGTGGAGTCCAAATTACACGCGCCGTTACGGGTTCTTCAGATTTTGGCAAGTGGACCCCTCATCCACATCAACTCCCTTGGTATCCGGCTGCCACATTTTGGATCTAGGTCGTGTCTTGAGAGAGAGAGAGAGAGAGAGAGAGAGAGAGAGAGAGAGAGAGAGAGAGAGAGAGAGAATAATTATTCTTCGTCCCTTGCAGTTGTGGATGAGATTGCTCGTTCTTATCTAAATGTCTTGTTCCAGATCTGTCCGTGGCTTGTTGCATGTTTACCTTGTACCGTTTACATGCAACACCATGAGTAAGGAAGATTAGATTTTTCATTTTGCAAATGGCTGCGTTCTAGCTAGGTTGTGATCGGCAGTTTACAAATGCTAGGAATCAGCCCCAATGGCGATTATGTGTCGCTGCAAACGATAAGTCTGTGATAAACCTTCGATTTGCCATTGTTAAGTTCACAAGAAAAAGGTGCACCAGCTCAGACGGCAAGGACTTTTTCATAGGCTAAGTCACGCCCAGAAACAACCAAGACATCAGTATGAGAACATTTCTAATTCTTTACTGATTCATTGCATTCAGTGGCATGCGATTCTTGTACGATTCTCTGGAGGTGCTGTAAAGTAGCACTATATTTA
The DNA here is from genome assembly GCF_040412425.1 of Macrobrachium rosenbergii. Classification (NCBI taxonomy): domain Eukaryota; kingdom Metazoa; phylum Arthropoda; class Malacostraca; order Decapoda; family Palaemonidae; genus Macrobrachium; species Macrobrachium rosenbergii. Next base: position 52,903,200 of record NC_089755.1, on the reverse strand, counting down.
TACCTTTCGCAAGGACGCGTATAGATTCGCGACGCGTCAGACACTCTGAGAATGAGAAAAGTCCAGTTTTCTCCACCGTAATCCACTCTACACGTTCTGTGGGACAACATTTTGTCAGAAGGGAATATCAGTCTACATATAAAAGGCTTGTTGGGGCATCAGATAATAATGACAAGACTAATAATAGATAAGTTATAAGTTTCCTGTGTTATGAGATTTGGGGACCAGTCACATCTCCATACACAGAAGGAAGGGTGAAGGGGGGGGGGGCACCGAGAACTTAACTCTCTCTCTCTCTCTCTCTCTCTCTCTCTCTCTCTCTCTCTCTCTCTCTCTCTGGAGATAAGTACTCTCTTCATTAGCGTAATAACATCTTCATACGTCATCTAGCCTCATAACTGTCGCAATTGTTACCACAGTGAGGACGGTTATGAGAGATGGCTATTAAAACAGTTGGTGGTCCGACCCGTTGAAGCTCAATTAACAGCATCTGCCTAGTCACGTTTTTCCTCGTTCAAGTGAGAGAAACGATGCCGAGCATGACTTAGTAAGGGTTCATGGCTGACTAGTAGAGGGACTTATGAATTACAGTCCTGGTACTTTATTGTGGTGGGTTGCAGCTGGCGTTGGAACAGGTTGTGGTGTTAGAAAACCTTACTCAAAGTACTGTGTCTTGTTGGACAACGCCTTCATGAAGCACGTAGTCTACGAGGGAAAGGCATCTAGGTTTTGTATGTATGTGTGTATATATATATATATGTATGTATACATACTGTAATATATATGTATATATACATATATATATTTATTATGAGGATTTTATATATATATATATATATATATATATATATGTGTGTGTGTGTGTGTGTGTGTGTGTGTGTATGTTATTTCTGACTCACGTCAGGATCGAACCCTGGTCTTTCAACTGAAAGACCTGGTTTGATCCTTATGTGAATCAGAAATTTATTTCTGTTCCACACGTGATTGTGTGTTGATATTTCTATATATATATATATATATATATATATATATATATATATATATATATATATATATATATATATATATATACACTCATATACATAACACACATATTGTTTGTCGCAACTGTTTTCTCTCTCTGTCTTAACGTAATGAAGTAAGTGGCTTTAAGTTGGTAATGATAATGAAGTAAATTGCTTTTAGAATGGCCAAGGTCAGAAAGGTAGAAGGAATATAGACGCTTTAGGCTGAGAACGAAAAACAAAAAATATCCACAGCATATAGTGAGGCGTAGGGGTGACTTATTCATAGAAAACGTACATGGAAACAGATAGGTGGAAATTTTTTGTGAATCAGAGGTACAGGGAGAAATGAGGTAGAGGAAGATCGAAAAAGGCATAGATACATGGAGCCACAGAGGTATTGGAAGGGAGGGCCCAATAATTTGTGTGTGTGTAGGGGTTTCATATGCTGCGGTTGAGTTTTCCGTATGGGTAGGTTTATGAATCTGCTAGAGTCGTGGAAGTTATCTGCACAAGGAGCCTGTCCATGCTTCATCCAATTTAAATGTGAATGTGGCAGCGATCATTAATTACCTTTCGATTAAGCTTCCCCGTGTTAGGGAGAGCACGGCTTAATTTATGACGGATTTATTTTTTTATTATTGGTTTCTCTCGCTGAAAAGGCAATAATTTGGGGGACTTCAAACCGTGGTCCAACTCTCGCCATGCTCCTCCTTTCGATCCTAGGATCCTTTTTTCGACCGAGAAGGATTCTTCTGGGTAATCCTGCTCATACTGCTTATTAAAATCGTAAGTTGGGCTTAGCCTCCCGCCAATGGTGTACTTCTCTCACGTAAGTTACTAGATATTCGATCGCTTCATGAAGTTGTGGCCAATTCTTTGTGTCATTTACAAGGTAACAAATCCTCTCTCTCTCTCTCTCTCTCTCTCTCTCTCTCTCTCTCTCTCTCTCTCTCTCTCTCTCTCTCTCTCTCTCTCTCTCCATTAATCGGTGTCGGCTGAAGTATTTTTTCTCTATTTCCAACGTATCAAATTTTCATCTCTCTCTCTCTCTCTCTCTCCATTAATCGTTGTCGGCTGAAATATTTTTTCTATATTTCCAATATATCAAATCTCTCTCTCTCTCTCTCTCTCTCTCTCTCTCTCTCTCTCTCTCTCTCTCTCTCTCTCTGTCATCAAGTTACCTTATCTCTCCACGTATGCCTAAGGCCGAAGGATAGGAACCCTTAGCATTGTAAAATTTTATTTTTATACTTTTTAGTTTCTGCCCTTAGACTTTTTTATTGCTCTCATCATTCAGTTCATCAAGTAACTTCATTCTGACTCCATTCCTAATTCATTACGACGCTGAATGCCATGTTGGCGTTAGGCGTAAAACCCAGTAATCCATCTCTCCTCCAACCATTCCGGGGGTTCTATAGTTATCAATCTACAACATTTGTCTGTCTGTCGTAGGTTTTTTTGCTGGCTATTTCATCACCTTTCCCTTCTGATCGCTCCACTCTCAGTTGTCTGGAAGGTCGTTCTGTAACATGATATGTGGCAACGTCCTTTTTTTAATCACAAGATGTGTGTGTTTTTTCTGCGCGTGTGCTATTTCATTCCCTTAGGTGGAAGGGTCGTCAGATAACATGATAATTGGCAGTGTTTTTTTTTTTTTTTGTCATTGCATCTCTCGGCTTTTTTATTTTTATTTTATTTTATTTTTTTGCCAGTGACAGGGAGGGTCGTCGAGTATCGTGATATTGCTGTATCCTTTCACTGCGATTTTTTTTTCTCCATGTCTTGTGTCTGTTGTTTTCTAAAGATGTTTAGGAAAATGGTTTTGACAAGCCTTATGGTCAGGCGTGGAAAATATTAAGGATCGTTCATCTCGCAGACGAGATGGCGATATAAAGTATTTATATGCCTGCCGATTTATTTATTCTCTTTTTCTGTGCTGATCCTTCGCTTATGAAAATTCTGGAAGTTCTAGTATAAGTATATAAAGTCATCATCCGTAAATATCATTTTGCCCATCTCCAGAAGTTGTTTCCTTAAGAGCGCCTTACGTTTTTGTCCTCTCTCTCTCTCAAGAATTGTGCTAGCAGTTGGATAATAATCCTTTTACTGTACCTCCTTTCATATTCTCTTTCTTCCATCTTACTTTCCACCCTCTCCTAACAATTGATTCGTAGTGCAACTGCTTTGAGGTTTTCCTCCTGTTACACCTCTCAAACCTTTTACTGTCAATTTCCGTTTCAGCGCTGAATGACTTCATGGGTCCCAGTGCTAGGCCTTTGGCTTAAATTCCATATTCAGTTCAGTTCAGCTGGATAATAATGTAATTGCTTCTTTCGACATTAAACTTTGAAAATAGTAATGTTGTCGGTCACACTGTTCTGAAAATGGAGAACCACACTTTATAAACGGAGAAACCAATGCATACAGATTCAGTGGTTTCAGATTTACTGAGGTAACTTCTACATCCCCCTTTCCTCCCTTTTTTCCTCCCTCTCCTAGACCTTGAATTTTATTATTATTATTATTATTATTATTATTATTATTATTATTATTATTATTATTCAGATGAACCCTATTCGTATGGGACAAGCCCACAGGGCCGTTGACTTGAAATTCGAGCCTCCAAAGAATATGGTGTTCATTTATTATTATTATTATTATTATTATTATTATTATTATTATTATTCAGATGAACCCTATCCATAGGGAACAAGCCCACAGGGGCCGTTGACTTGAAATTCGAGCTTCCAAAGAATATGTTGTTCATTTATTATTATTATTATTATTATTATTATTATTATTATTATTATTATTATTATTATTATTATTCAGATGAACCCTATCCATATGGAACAAGCCCACCATAGGGGCCATTGACTTGAAATTCGAGCTTCCAAAGAATATGGTGTTCATTAGGAAGAACTAAGAGGAGGTAAAGGAAAATACGTATGGATCAAATTACTACTACTTTTGGACCGTCGACGCTACCGTAGACCCATGACGTGATTTAGATACCGACCTCCTCTCTGTGGACTTGTTCTTGTTGATAAATGGATCTAATCCGGTCTCCTCGACACGTTATTTTGCGACATTTGATTTAATGTCCACGTCTCCTGTGTGAATCGGTTCCTTTGCGACGTGTATTTCTGGCCGTGTCTTCCTTTTGCGAGACCATTTCTTTGTGACGTGGTTCTCACCGCACTACCCCTACCTTCCCATTGGATCACGTGGTTCAAACATGAGGTTCAGGTTCTACTTAGTTCCTCTCTCTGGACGAGTGGTTTTGTTGACGCTTCGTTTCAGCCCCATCTGCTCGTTTGGTTTTTCTGACGTCCAACCCAAACTGCTTTCTTCCCTTTGACTTGTGATTGTAGGGTGTTTTAATTAGCTTCAGCGCCCCTCTAGAAAGTTGTTTTATAACATGTCGTTGCGACATCTTCCTTCCTTTACTGGACCAGTGATTATATGTGGCAAGTTGTGTCAAGCCCTCTTCCATCCACGGACCAGTGCTTTCATGATCCCCGTAGGTGTGGGGGAGGGGGGGGTCTAGTGCCGTCAGTGCACCTCATGCAGTGTACTGTAGGCATTACTAAAGATTCTTTGCAGCGTCCCTTCGGCCCCTAGCTGCAACGTCTTTCATTACTTTTACTGTACCTCCGTTCTTATTATCTTTCTTCCATCTCGCTCTCCACCCCCTCTTAATAAATATTTCATAGTGCAACTGCGAGGTTTTCCTCCTGTTACATCTTTCAAATCTTTTACTGTCAATTTCCTTTCCAGTGCTGAATGACCTCATTGGTCCCAGTGCTTGGCGTTTGGCCTAAACTCTATATTCAATTTAATTCTGTCATGACATGGAGTCCCAGTGCACTCCTCCCTTTCCGATATCAGCGTTTGTTTGACATGGCTTCATGGCTACTAACCATTTTGCCTGGAACTGCTGCCGTTTTGTGACGTGTTAGAACGTCATCATCGCCTTTCTCAGAAGCCAAGATGGATAAGCCGCCATTGCCGGGAAGTGAGTTTGGAATCATTGTCACCGTCGCTTTCCTCAAAAAAAAAAAAAAATAAATAAAATAAATAAATACGTACTTAAATAAAATATTCATCATTGACTGGAACAGAAGCCGCACTAGGAATAATTTGATGATTAGTTTGTATGCATCAAGTTTAATTATCTATGCACTTCTTTTTTCATTTTTATCCTCGTCTTTCCCCATTCCTAGAATCGGTGCCGTTTTTTTTCTTTGCCCTCGTGCGTGCCCAGAACATTCATTCCTAGAATCGGTGCCGTTTCTGTAAGTGTTCCTTTTTTTTTTACTTTCCTTTTTTTTTCAGATCGGGTAGGCGTTTTCGTTTAAAGCAATGGCTTTGGAACAAGTGTACCCAAGACCATTTTTTTTTAAAGAGCTTCCAATTCCTTTAGGAAGAATATGGTACATTGTCTAAACTTATCGAGAACCCAGGTGTCGGTAAAAGTTGCTTGCAACACATGATAGCCTTGGAGCACATACTTGAAAGATAAGCAGAGACTACATCTTTTGGGTTGAAAAATAGCCCAGTCGAGTCAATTCCGGGTGCTCTTAGAGATATAAATTAATATGCAAGGTAGGAAGGAAGTAGCTATATTAAAAAAATAAAATGGATACCCAACTTTATATTTATTTTAATCTTACGGATTTTTTTAGTTTTCTGTAAAACAAAACTCTTGAGATGGCTTTGTTTGTCCGTCCGCCCTCAGACCTTAAAACCTATGAGGCTAGAGGCCTGCAAATTGGTATGTTGATCATCCACCCTCCAATCATCACACATACCAAATTGCAGCCCTCTAGCCTCAGTAGTTTTTATTTTATTAAAGGTTAAAGTTAGCAATGATCGTGCGTCTGGCAACACAACAACGCAGTAGGCCACCACGGCCGGCTGGGAGTTTCACGGGTCGTAGCTGAGAGTTTCATACGGCATTACACACTGTATAGAAAGCTCGATTGTACAGAAAACTCGATTGCGCCGAAGAAACCTAAGCGCATTTTTACTTGCATGTTATCGACGAATATCCGAGTCTGTTGGACACTCTCTCTCTCTCTCTCTCTCTCTCTCTCTCTCTCTCTCTCTCTCTCTCTCTCTCTGTGAATATTGCCTAGAAATCCGACGCGGCTGCTACATCACGTATCTTATTGAAATCGGTAACTCGATAGGCTTTCGATATGGAGTTTTATTTTGTCGTCGTTATCATGCTGTACAGAGTGCCGTTGCTTCTTTTCTCTTCAGAGGGATCGAAGGTCCCTAGCTGGAAATTAATTGTATGCGTTCTGTTTTTTAATTATCATTTTTTTATTTTTTACTGTTATTCTCAATATTAGTACTGTCATTACCATTATTATACTAATACTTCAGCAACTGTGTGGATATTGCCGATTGTCGTTTTATCTCGTCTATCTAGATTATGTGTGAGATAAAACGACAATCGCATTATCTTGTGTATCTAGATTATGTGTAGTTCTTCATTTGAAGGGGTGGGTAGAGCTCTCGGCTAGCACGCTGTTGGCCCAGCGTTCGACTCTCCGACCGGCCAATGAAGAATTAGAGGAATTTATTTCTGGTGATAGAAGTTTATTTCTCGTCATGATGTGGTTCGGATTCCACAATAAGCTGTAGGCCCCGTTGCTAGGTAACCAGTTGGTTATTAGCCACGTAAAATAAATCTAATCCTTCGGGCCAGCTCTAGGAGAGCTGTTAATCAGCTCAGTGGTCTGGTTAAACTAAGATATACTTAAATTTTTTGTAACTTTTAGTGTATTGTATTTTTATATTCCATGTCTATGGCCCCGAGCTGAAATAAAGAATATTATTATTATTATTATTATTATTATTATTATTATTATTATTATTATTATTATTAATGCAATACTATTGAAAGTGGCGCCGTAATATCTATGGTCATCGATACCGAGGTAGCATTTTACTAAACTAACAAGCAATAGGAGTGTCAGAATAAAAAAAAAATGCTGGTTTTTAGGTTAGAAAATGTTAGGCTAGTCTGGTACGCATCCCCTTCATTGTCTTGACGGGTAAAATTGATTAATTTAGGTGATTATTATCCAGGTGGGTGGACGGTATAATTTCAGTGGTCGTTAGTCACTGTTGATTGTCGCTTTCTGTAACATAGGGATGAAGTGCAGATGATAAGAGAATTGAAGCCGTAAGGTCAACGTTTGCTATATTCTGGTTTAGAGATATATTATCTTCATTTTAGAATCATCAACAACATTCTGTTACATTCTTTGTACTGTTTCAAAGATACTTTCATTTTGGAATCATTAACAATACGTTTCATTACATTCTTTGTACTGTTTTAGAGATACTTTCATTTTAGAATCATCAACAGTACGTTTTATTACATTCTTTGGACTGTTTTAGAGATACTTTCATTTTAGGATCATCAACAATACATTCTGTTACATTCTTTGTACTGTTTCAAAGACACTTTCATTTTAAAATCGTCAACAATACACGTGAAGAGAAGCGATCCGAGATGTGAAGAGAAACTATCCAAGATGTGAAAAGAAACGATCCAAGATGTGAAGGGAAGCGATCCAAGATGTGAAAAGAAACGATCCAAGATGTGAAGGGAAGCGATCCAAGATGTGAAGGGAAGCGATCCAAGATGTGAAGAGAAACGATCCAAGATGTGAAGGGAAGCTATCCATGATGTGAAGGGAAGCGATCCAAGATGTGAAGGGAAGCGATCCAAGATGTGAAGGGAAGCGATCCAAGATGTGGATTGAAACGATCCAAGATATGAATTGAAACGATCCGAGATGTGAAGAGAAGCGATCCAAGATGTGAAGAGAAGCGATCCAAGATGTGAAGAGAAGCGATCCAAGATGTGAAGGGAAACGATCCGAAGTAAGAGGATGTTTACAGCTGCCCCGAATGACGACGGTCGTTATGTCAAAACGATATCGTTTCCTTTGTTATTCAATGCTTATGGACATTGTGGCCTTTCAAATGCAACGGTTTGACGGATCTCGGTGTCTTTGTTAGCATAAGATTTTAGTTTTCTATCAAAGAGAACTTTTGAGATGGCTATTTGCCTCTCCGTCCGCACTTTTTCCTGTCGGCCCTCTTACCTCTAAAACTACTGAGGCTAGAGGGGTGCAAATTGGTATGTTGATCATCCACCCTCCAGTCATTAAACATACCAAATTGCAGCCCTGTAGCCTCAGTAGTTTTTATTTTGTTTAAGGCTAAAGTTAGCCATAATCGTGCTTCTGGCAGCGATATAGGATATGCCACCACCGGACCCCCGTGGTTAAAGATTCATGGGCCGCGGCTCATACAGCATTATACCAAGACCACCGAATGATAGATCTATTTTCGATGGTCTTGATTGTAAGCTGTAGCGGCTGTACATAAGACTTGATTGCGCCAAAGAAACTTCGACTTATGTTTTACTTGTTTTTTAATGTTATGCGGAGACGATGATTTTTTATATTTTTAATTTTATTTCTGAATAAAAAAAAAAAAAAGAAATTGGTTATAGATGTACATCTGTTTATGAAACATGACTGCGAGTATGTTATTGTATTTGTGTAATGAAAAACTTTGACTTTATCACTCAATAATATTGAGTTATTTCACAATATAAATTTTAGAAATAAATGGTATATATTATTGTAGTAATGTCTTGTTCATGCTTCTAGTTTTATTTCTGACTGTAATTATATGTTGTAGTTGTGTAATGAAAAACGTTGATTTTATAAATAATATTGAATTATTTAATTATATGAATTTTGTAAAGTAATAAAATATATTTTTATAAATAAAATTTTGAATTATATATTTTCACAAATAAAATATTGAATTATTAAATTATATGAATTTTATAAAGTAATAAAATATATTTTTGTAATAATATAAGTGTATGTATAGTGTTAATTCGTACGTAAATAAGCGAGAAGAACATGCTTATGAATATTCTTGGATCCATTTCCATCTCCATAACTTCATCGCCCAGTTTAGTACAGAATTATTCTATTTCCATCGAGACAGTGCGTGATAAATCGAGAAGATTGATTTCTCAGTGGAATTTAAACAAAAAAAAGCTGACCGTGGATGTCCTTTTTTTTGTATTTGCGGCATTTCATAGTTCTCTGCGCCCACGTTATTGTAAAATTATTTCTTTTATAACTCTAGAAGCAGTGAATTTATATTTGATGTAAATTTTTATTACAGAATAAAATTGAAAATATAAAAAAATGAGACAGAATCATTTCTTTTATAAATCTAGAAGGATTGAATATATATTTGATGTAAATTTTATTACAGAATAAAAAGTAAAAAAAAAAATTAGAGAGTTATTTGTTTTATAAATCTAGAAGCAGTGAATTTATATTTGATGTCAATTTTATTACAGAATGCAAAGTGAAAATAGAACAAATGGGGCAAAATGATTTCTTTTTATAAATCTAGAAGCAGTTCTTAAATATTTAATGTAAAATTCATTGCAGAATAAAAAAGAAAAATGAAAAAAAGAGACAAAATTGATTTCTTTTATAAATCTAGAAGCAGTTCTTAAATATTTAATATAAAATTCATTGCAGAATAAAAATTGAAAATGGAAAAAAAAGAAACAAAATTATTTCTTTTATAAATCTAGAAGCAGATCCTATATATTTGATGTAAATTTTACTACGGAATAGAAAGTTGAAATAAAAAAAAAGACAAAATGATTTCTCTTTTGAATCTAGAAGTAGTGAATTTACATTTGATGTAAATTTTTTTGCTGAATAAAAAGTGAAAATAAAAAATATGAGACAAAATTATTTCTGTTATAAATCTAGAAGCAATGAATATATATTTGATGTAAAATCTATTATAGAATAAAAGGTGAAAATAAAAAATGGGACAAAATTATTTTATTTTTTACAAATCTAGAAGCAGTGAATTTATATTTGATGTAAAATTTATTCCAGATTACAAAGTGAAAATAAAAAAAAGACAAAACTATTTCTTTTATACAGTATAAATCTAGAAGCAGTGAATAAATATTTGATGTAAATTTTATTGCTGAATAAAAAGGGAAAATAAAAAAATGGACAAAATTATTTTTTTTATAAATCTAGAAGCAGTGAATACATATTTGATGTAAAATTAATTGCAGAATAAAAAGTGAAAGTAAAAAAATGAGAAAATTATTTCTTTTTTAAATCTAGAAGCAGTGAATATTTATTTTATGTAAAGTTTATTGCAGCATAAAAAGTAAAAATGAAACAAATGGGACAAAAATATATCTTTTTTGAATCTAGAGGCAGTGAATTTATATTTGATGTAAATTTTATTACAGAGTAAAAAGTGAAAAAAAGACAAAATTATTTTTTTTTATAAATCTAGGAGTAGTTAATATACAGTATATTCGATGTAAATTTTGTTACAGAATAAAAAGTGGAAATAAAAAAGACAAAATTTTGTCTTTTATAAATCTAGAAGCAGTGGTTATATATCTGATGTAAAATTTATTGCAGAATAAAAAGTGAAAATAAAAAAAAAGACAAAATTATTTCTTTTACAAACCTAGACGCAGTGAATATATATTTGATATAAATTGTAATACAGAATAAATAGTGAAAATAAAAAAAGAGACAAAATTATTTCCTTTATAAATCTAGAAACAGTTCTAATATATTTGATGTAAAATTCATTGCAGAATAAGAAGTGAAAATACAAAAAAAAATAAGACAAAATTATTTTATGAATCTAGAAGCAGTGAATATACATCTGATGTAAGTTTTATTTTTTCGTAATAAAAAAAACCCGAAAATTAAAAGAAATGAGACAAGATCGAAACGGGTTACAGTGAGGCCCGAATACCAGTGGAACATGAGCAGTCGGTGTTAACGATGTGTTTCTCTCACCTCCGGCTAGTTGGAACCAATATTAGAATTCTGATGGAGCCTTATCTCGCGCAACATGGAAATTCCTACTGGAAGAAGCGGTTTCTTTTGGGTGAGGTTAATATTTTGCTTCAAGATAATTTGTGTGTGTCAAGGAATATAAATTATTTATTTGTATATTTACAATTTGTATATATATATTGTTTATATAATGTATATCTATGTATATATATATATATATATATATATATATATATATATATATATATGTATATATTTATTTATATATATATGTATGTATATACTGTATATATTATATATATTCATATATGTATATAATATATATAATACATATACATTATATATATATATACACACATATATTGTATATATTATATATATATATATATATATATATATATATATATATATATATATATATAAATTATATATAATATATACAGTATACATAAATAAATAAATATGAACCACGCTCATGTAAATCGCTTCGTGCGAGAATCTCCACGACAGGTACAATAAAGTTTCGCAAGCCTCCTAATACTGGTTCCACCCAGCCGAAGGCGAGGGAATTCATCATCGACACCCTCCCTCCTTATTTCACTGGTATTCGGGCCTCACTGTAACCCACTGTTGCATTCACTATACCGAAGAGGTTGGTTTGAAGGTGCTCCCGAAGATGTTACAGCTTTTTTTTATGACTTTGTTTTTATTTTTTATTCTGTAATGACATTATGTCCAGTGTACATTCGTTTCTTTTAGGTGCATACATAAAATAAGTGCATAGAAACATACATAGTTACTTTGAGTCCTTTATCGAGAAGTAAAGTCTTCATGATTCATGCCGTTCTTGTCTCTGTGGACGTTAGTCTATTGATATCATCATCATCATCATCATATCCCCAAAGACGTCGGCAATCATGGCTCGCCACTCTTCTCTATTTCCGGCTCTCTGCAGCAACTGAGCTGCAGACATTCTTCCTCCAGTCATTCTCACCAATCCATCCATATATTTTTGTCTAGGTCTTCCTCTCGGCCGACTTCCATTGATTTTACCAGTGAGAGAGAGATGTTCTAGTTCTTGTCTTCTCACTATGTGACCCACAAACCGCATTTGTGTACCTCTCACTGAAGCCAAAAGTTCCCTCTCAATGCCTACTCTCTCTAATACCTGCTCATTAGTTTTCCTTTCTGTCCATGATATTTTCAGCATCCTTTTCCAAAACCACATTTCTGCAGCCTGCAACCTCTCCTCGTCTGCCTTCCTCAAGGTCCAAGTTTCACAGCCATACAACAATACAGACCAAACAAAACATTTCACAAATCTCCTCCTCAGATTCATCGATATTTTTGAGTTGGTGACTAATTTCTTTATCTTTCCAAATGCATCTTTTGCCATGGATATTCTCTTCCTGATCTCTTTTTCGCATTTTCCATCACTTGTGACAGTGCATCCTAAATAATTAAAACTGTCGGTTTGTTTAACTGTTTCAGCATTAATTCTTATATCTGTTCTTGGGTGGATTTCATCTTTGGAGATAACCATAACTTCTGTTTTCTTAATATTTATTGACAGACCTCTTTCTCTGCTTGACTGGTGTAAAGTACTGACTAAAGCTTGAAGTTTATCATGAGAGTCTGCAACAAGTGCTGTATCATCAGCATACCTGATATTATTAATATTGACTCCTCCAACCTTAATTCCTTCCATATCTCTGAGATCTCTCATTATCATTTCACTATATAAATTGAAGAGATCAGGTGATAACACACAACCCTGTCTTACGCCTCTCTTGATGTGCCGCGTCTCTGATTCTTCATTTTCTACTTTCACTGATGCCTCTTGATTCCAATATAAATTCTTTATCAATCTTAGAAATTTCCCATCGATATTTATCTGTTCCAGTATCCTTATAAGGTCTACATGTCTGACCGGATCAAAAGCCTTTTCATAGTCAACAAAACAAACATATAGAGCTTTTTTCACTTCTATTGCTCTCTCCGTCAACATTCTCAAAATAAAAATTGCATTTCTTGTCCCGTTATCTCTCATAAAACCACACTGTTCATTGCCAATCTCTGGGAGTATCTTATTTCTTATTCTGTTCAAAACAGTCCTTAATATTATTTTTGTGATATGACTCATGACACTGATGGTCCAGTGTTTATTGCACTTAAGTGTTCCAGGTATTTTTGGCATGGTGATAAATGTTGATTTGTACATCTGTGTTGCAGGCTCTCCATCTTCATATATTGCTTCCACTATTTCCATTAATATATCAATGATGTATTCTCCCAGAGCTGTCAACATCTCTGCTGCTATTCCATCATCACCTGTTGCTATATCGCTTTTCATTTGTTTTAAAGATACCTCTGTCTCTGATCTGATTGTACTTGGTCCCTCTCAGTTGTCATTGAAGTCTAGATGTTCTGTTCTATCATCATCAAACAATTCTCCAATATATTCCGTCCATCTTTCCAATATTTCTTTTGACTCCATTACTATTGATATATATATATATATATATATATATATATATATATATATATATATATATATATATATATATATATATATATATATATAATGCAAATGTATATGTACACACACACACACACACACACACATACACATATATATATATATATATATATATATATATATATATATATATAATGCAAATATATATATATATATATATATATATATTAGCTATTAGGAATTACTTTGCTGCATGAGAAACTGGTTGTCCTTATATATTTTATATATATATACAATATATATAAAATATATGAATAAATACATATATACTCGTATGTGTATATATATACATATATAATGTGAGTATATATATATATATGTGTGCGTTTTGTTATCTGTTCGACACGTTGTTGATGGGTGAATTTTCCTATTTTCCGAATTTTTGACGTACTATTTTTAACCTAGACGGTTGGTGGTCCTGTTCCTGCCCCTCGGTTCGACATGCGCTAGAATTTTATCTGATTTTATATAATTTTTATGGAATCTATTTTTGCCATTGATGCCTTTTGAGGTGAGTGGGTGTACATCAAGGGATTACTGAATCTTTACATCAAGGGACTACTGAATCTCTCTCTCTCTCTCTCTCTACTTGATTATAATTCAAAGCATCCATCCTCATGTACGTGTATAAGAATAGGTATCCATTGTGCTGAACTCATTCGTAGAGTTGCTTCAGAATTTAATGTTCACCGTGAGTCTTGAAATGCAAGGTAGCTTTGCCCGAGAGAGAGAGAGAGAGAGAGAGAGAGAGAGAGAGAGAGAGAGAGAGAGAGAGAAATTACGACCACCATTGCGACAAAGAAGCGGTTTCAACTTCGAACAAGGGACTTCAAACCTCCTTCGAGACAAAAACCGTCGTCATCCTATACGTATAAGTCGCATCCATAGCCTTTTCCGAAACAGTTACAAATCTCATGAGGCAGAGTTAGTTATCTTCCCGAGCACTGTGGAGAAGCGGGGTGTTTATACACTCCTTGGTGCGAGAAAAATAATGATACCCTCTGAAGCGAAAGTTACAACCTTCTTGGAGTAAGAGAGATCTGATTATACCCTCTTCAGAGATAGTTATAATCCTCTCGGAAGCAGAGAGAAAGCTATAACATGATGATAACGATTAAAGCACCATTCGAGACAGAGAAACTGTAATATCTTTGGGAGAGAGAGAATTTTAAAATCCCTGGAGACAAAAGTTGAACAGTCGTATTCATTATATTCTGATATGAGTTATAACCTCGTACGTCTTAGAAAGGGAGAGAGAGTGGCAACCTTACACCCTCCCTTTTAGCCCGAGGGAATCGCTTGTACATTTATGGGTGTTATAGCGTCGTAAAATTCATTAATGGTCATCTTTTGAGAAGTAGACAGAACGACTAATAAGCAGACGAGAAGAGAGAGAGAGAGAGAGAGAGAGAGAGAGAGAGAGAGGATTTTGTTGGAGGATGCTTGGTTGAACGATCTTCAACACCCCCCCTCCCTTTCCTCACCTACCCTCCCTTCTACCTTTCTCCCTTCCCCCTTCCCCTCCCCTATCCCTGTCTCCATTCCCCTCCCCTCTCTCCCTTTCCCCCCTTCCTATCTTTCCTCCTCCCCTAAACTCCACCCTCGCATCACCCCGAACCTCTACAGACCTCCACCGATTACTCCCGCCCCCAGGCTCCCCACTCCCCAGAACCCCCTGCTCTCCCACCAGGTACCCGGCAGAATTTTCTCTCGGTTTTTCCTGTTTGTGCGCGCGTGTTCCTGTTGGCTCCCGTCTGACACATCCTAAAGCAGGTCTATGAATGAACGAACCTACATCTTGTTACTTCTCTGTATCTTTTTTTTTTTTTTTTTTTTTTTTTTTTGATCGGTCGACGATAAGGCCTATTCAACAAAAAGTTGAAGAGGTTGAAGTAAAAGCTTTGTTAGGGCCTTTCTCTCTCTCTCTCTCTCATTGCACGATTGTCTTTAGGTTGGGTTCTCTCTCCCTCCCTACATGCACAGCTGTCTAATGATTCGTCACCTCCAAGTCTTTAATATATCAGTTAGTTTGTCTTCTTCAAGAAGATAAGTCTCTCTCTCTCTCTCTCTCTCTCTCTCTCTCTCATCATAAAATGACTTACGGTCTGCTCTGTGAGCAAGACCCCGTGTTGGCATAAAGCCAGTTAAATAAACGGCAGCAACGTTCTCTCTCTCTCTCTCTCTCTCTCTCTCTCTCTCTCTCTCTCTCTCTATCATAAAATGACTTACGGGCTGCTCTGTGAGCAAGACCCCGTGCTGGCATAAAGCCAGTTCAACCAACAGCAGCAACGTTTTCTCTCTCTCTCTCTCTCTCTCTCTCTCTCTCTCTCTCTCTCTCTCTCTCTCTCTCTAGTACCTTAACCAATTGGGTTTGTCGTTCTCCTACGCCCCAGATAGTAATAGAAAACCGTGATGACGTGGGGGGCAACGTCTCGAATAAGAAAAAAAGATGAAGACACAAACTTATTTCTGTTCTCATGACTTCATCAACGAGTCATGTTGTCGTCGAGGAATCTGTCGGTCTGCGTCGTGTTTAGTAATCTCTAGCGGGATTTATTTTTTTTTAAGGAAAGATTTTGAGTGATTTTTTCTCTTTACGCGCGTGGGTCTCCCATTGTGGAGGCTTGGTTTGCAACTTAGTAGCGTGTTAGGCTTATTTTTTGTGGATGGTTACTTATTTTTAAGAAGTAGTAATAATAATAATAATAATAATAATAATGGGGTCAAGAAGTTTCTGTTAATAAGCAGAACTTAATTTAGGCTTATTTCTTGTGGATGGTTACTTATTTTTAGGTAATAATAATAATAATAATATTGGGATCAAGAAAGTTCTATTAATTAACAGATCTCGTAAGACTTGAATACATTAATGACGCCATCTTAATTTAGGCTTATTTCTTATGGATGGTTACTTATTTTTAAGTAATGATAATAATAATAATAATAATAATAATAATAATGGTGTCAAGAAAGTTCTATTAATTAGCAGATTTCGTGAGACTTGAATACATTAATGGCGCCATATTGACGGCGTTATTAAAAAAATGGGCATTTCACACACACACACACACACACACACACACACACACACACAAAGTACGATCTACGTAGTTTTCATGTAAAATTAGAGACCTCGGTGGAAATTTATAGTTAAAAACACGGTCCATTGGTTGAACCACTTTAGGACGCCAGATAGAAAACGATTTAGCAAACTTTTTTTTATTTTACCCCTCTTCCACCAAGATTTGAAATTTCTGTGTATGTTTTTGCCGATTTAATATTTTTCTTTTGACTTTTTTTTATTTTATTTATATTTGTTTTGTTACTTCGGGCATGGGCGAGGAAAGGGCATCTGGTTCGATTGCTCAGAAAAGTTGTATACCTGTATTGCATTGGAATGCAAAATGGCATCTTTTGCGTAAGAAAACTGAATACATTATTGGCGCCACACTTGGTCTTGAGATAACTATCAGTTTACGCACGAAAGAAGAATCATTTGCAATTTTAACAGCGCATTAGTCTGGGGCACTTGACAAATTGGGCATAAACTGCAAGAAAACCCCATTACTTCTGTGTCTTGATATGGCAAAGGGAAACATTATTGGTTGTAGACGCAAAAACATACGCAACCTTTAGGATATCCAGAGAGCAGTCGTGCAGAGAATACAAGTCCTATAGAATTCGCCACAGAGACAAACAACCATTATGCCTTATAGAGGGCAGTGCTGTATGTATTCAAGGAAAGTCAATTTAAGAAAAATCCGTAAAAAAAAAAAAAAAAGATTGTCTCTACGGAACCCACATAATTTAAAGAAGGGAAAGACATCAGGAAAACCTAAAAAGAAGCTTCTCTACGGAACCCACATAATTTAAAGAGGGAAAAGACATTAGGAAAACCTAAAAAGAAGCTTCTCTACGGAACCCACATAATTTAAAGAAGGGAAAGACATCAGGAAAACCTAAAAAGAAGCTTCTCTACGGAACCCACATAATTTAAAGAAGGAAAAGACATCAGGAAAACCTAAAAAGAAGCTTCTCTACGGAACCCACATAATTTAAAGAAGGGAAAGACATCAGGAAAACCTAAAAAGAAGCTTCTCTACGGAACCCACATAATTTAAAGAGGGAAAAGACATCAGGAAAACCTAAAAAGAAGCTTCTCTACGGAACCCACATAATTTAAAGAGGGAAAAGACATCAGGAAAACCTAAAAAGAAGCTTCTCTACGGAACCCACATAATTTAAAGAAGGGAAAGACATCAGGAAAACCTAAAAAGAAGCTTCTCTACGGAACCCACATAATTTAAAGAAGGGAAAGACATCAGGAAAACCTAAAAAGAAGCTCTCTACGGAACCCACATAATTTAAAGAAGGGAAAGACATCAGGAAAACCTAAAAAGAAGCTTCTCTCACGGAACCCACATAATTTAAAGAAGGGAAAGACATCAGGAAAACCTAAAAAGAAGCTTCTCTATGGAACCCACATAATTTAAAGAAGGGAAAGACATCAGGAAAACCTAAAAGAAGCTTCTCTACGGAACCCACATAATTTAAAGAAGGGAAAAGACATCAGGAAAACCTAAAAAGAAGCTTCTCTACGGAACCCACATAATTTAAAGAAGGGGAAAGACATCAGGAAAACCTAAAAAGAAGCTTCTCTATGGAACCCACATAATTTAAAGAAGGGAAAGACATCAGAAAACCTAAAAGAAGCTTCTCTACGGAACCCACATAATTTAAAGAAGGGAAAGACATCAGGAAAACCTAAAAAGAAGCTTCTCTACGGAACCCACATAATTTAAAGAAGGGAAAGACATCAGGAAAACCTAAAAAGAAGCTTCTCTACGGAACCCACATAATTTAAAGAGGGAAAAGACATCAGGAAAAACCTAAAAAGAAGCTTCTCTATGGAACCCACATAATTTAAAGAAGGGAAAAGACATTAGGAAAACCTAAAAAGAAGCTTCTCTACGGAACCCACATAATTTAAAGAAGGAAAAGACATCAGGAAAACCTAAAAAGAAGCTTCTCTACGGAACCCACATAATTTAAAGAAGGAAAAGACATCAGGAAAACCTAAAAAGAAGCTTCTCTACGGAACCCACATAATTTAAAGAAGGGAAAGACATCAGGAAAACCTAAAAAGAAGCTTCTCTACGGAACCCACATAATTTAAAGAAGGGAAAGACATCAGGAAAACCTAAAAGAAGCGTCTCTACTGGAACCCACATAATTTAAAGAGGGAAAAGACATTAGGAAAAACCTAAAAGAAGCTTCTCTACGGAACCCACATAATTTAAAGAAGGAAAAGACATCAGGAAAACCTAAAAAAAAAAAAAGAAGCTTCTCTAGGAACCCACATAATTTAAAGAAGGAAAGACATCAGTGAAATGTTTAAAAAAGCAGGCTTACGGAATGCATAATTTAAAGAAGGGAAAGACATCATAGTGCTGCCCTAAAAAAGTAATATTGTTTTTATTATGATTACCCACATGGAATTTAAACAAATGTCTATTAACGTGAAAATTGTAAAAAGTCTTCAAAGGACGGACGGAACCCACATAAAAAAAAAAAAAAAAAAAAAAGACATCAGGAAAATGCTAAAAGATTTCAGGTCGACGGAATCCACATAATTTCATAGAAAGACATGCCCTAAAAAAAGTAACATTAATTTTTTAGGAAAGATTAATCAGGAAAACTAAAGAAATGTCTATTAACGTAATTTAAGTCTTCAAAGACATCGGAATGGAACCCACATAAAAAAAAAAAAAAAAAATGCAACATCAGGAAAACCTAAATGAAGATTTCAGGGAGATCCCTTTTCATAATTTAAAGTAATATTGTTTTTATTAAGACATCATGGAAAAATAAATGTCTATTAACGTGATTGTAAAGTCGGAACCCACGGAATTTAAAGAAAAAAAGAAAAAAAAAAAAAATGCAAAAAGCAGGTTTACGGAAATAATTTAAAGAAGATCCACATCAGTGAAAACCTAAAAAAAAAATTGTTTTTATTATGATTAATAGAAACTAAACAAATGTCTATTAACGTGATTGCATCCTTGACGGAATGGCCACATGTTTGCAAAAAAAAATGCAAAAAGCAGGTTTAGGTGAATGCAGATTTCAGGTCGAAGATCCACTTTTCATAGTGCTGCCCTAAAAAGTAATATTGTTTTTATTATGATTAACGCATGGAACTAAACAAATGTCTATTAACGTGATTGTAAGTCTTCAAAGGACGGAATGGCCACATGCAAAAAAAGAAAAATGAAAAATAGCAATAGGAAAGTGGATGTAGTTACGATACAAGATAAACAAATTCCGATGAAGAAATGACCATAAGATCATTTGTACAGACATGGTAACCAGATGAAAATCTCAGTAACTTGAGTAATGTTCTTTGTTTGGTGTAGCGTCCTTCTTTCGATGACCTCAGTTGTGACGCCAGGATGTTTTCTTTGCCACTATTTATTATCTCAAACTTTCATCATAAGATATACTCTGTATAAATACAGTATACAGTATACACAATCTCTTTGTATATCATATCCAGGTCGAAATATACTGTATACATAATCTCTATATATATCATATTCAGGTCGAAATATACTGTATACATAATCTCTATCATATTCAGGTCGAAATATACAGTACACATAATCTCTATCATATTCAGGTCGAAATATACAGTACACATAATCTCCATGTATATCTTATTCAGGTCGAAATATACAGTATACGTAATCTCTATATATATCATATTGAGGTCGAAGTGCACAGTAGCCTATACATAATCTCTAAATATATCATATTCATGTCGAAATCGATGACCGTGGGAATTGTGACGCTAATTTGGTTATCAGATGGCCCAGTTAGTCAGCCTTGGATGCAATTCACCTATATGTCTCGTAATTTTTCAAATGGAACGTGTCATTGGAGAGAGAGAGAGAGATAGAGAGAGCGTGGATTCAAGGGTGTGTTGCCTTATTAGCTCCGTTTCCTAGAAAGAGACCTTGCTAATGTAAATGAACCTTGCTAATGTAAACGGTACAGTCTAGCAGACAGCAGTTTGTGCCCATCGACTGTATCACAGTCACTTAAGGACTTCATTCAAGGCCGGCGGTGAAGCCAGGTGATTCCTGCGAAACGATCTCTGTCTCTAATTCCATCGGATTAGCTTAAGGTCGTTAGTTGGTCCCTCAGTTTTCATTGTTTTTTTTACATTTTAGTAAAAAGGCGCTCATTAAGACCCTTATCTGTTACATATGGGCAGTAGCGCCCCGTCCCTGGTTTCTTATACAAAAGGACATTAATTAGGACTCATTTTTTAGATAAGGTCATTAAGTGGTCACCTGTTTTTGTTTTCCCAAAATAACTTTAATTTCTTAGATAATGGCATTAGGTTGAACTGACAGAAATGAGTGTTCTCGAATGATCGTAGTGAGTTGTGTTCTCCGACTCAGCGAGTCAGCGTCCTTTTGAGTTAGCCAGTTTTATTGTGCTTTCGAAGAAGGCAATTGAGCAGTGCTGTCAATTCGGCCAGTGGGTATTTCTTGTGAATTAGTCAGCTGACAATTCCTTCTGAATTGTCCAAGCAAGCACTGCGGTTATATGCATATCCTAAGTGCAAAGCTGTCATTTTTTTTATGGGAATCATCAGCTCTTGCCAAATGTCAATTTTTGCCGTAGTTTTAACAGTCATTCTTTTATTTTAGTTATTTAACTTATAAATTCATTGCCATACCTATTCATTTCAAACCAAATTCATCATAGCGCTGAATAATCCCTCGGATTCCAGTGCTTGGCTTGAAGCCTAAGTTTCATATTAACATTCCAGTCCATGCAAGCACTGGTCACAGAGAATCCAAGTGATTGTTGTTATCCAGATAGCCAGGTGACCAGTGTTCTTGATTCAGTATGAGAACAGTTCTTTTGAATGAACAATGGGCCTGTGCTTTCAAAAATGCCAGCTAGTGGTGCTCTTAATTGGAGCTTATTTCTTAAATTGTTTCTGAAATTATTTCTGAAATTAACTGAGAGGCCAGTGATCTTGTGTTAGGTGAGTGAGCAGCTCTCTTGATTTAGCACAAGACTCGTTCTTCTGAGTTAGCTAAGTGAACACTGCTCTCAGATCAGCTGACACACCAGTGCTCCTGAAATAATGTGATGTTCGGTACTCTTGAGTTAGTTGGTCGGTGCTCTGTAATTAGCCAATAGACAGATGCTCTCAAATTAGCCAAGTTAATAGTGCTCTGTTTGAACAAGATTTTTGTGTCTTTGCAGCTCGCCCTCGGCCCCTATCTGCAACTCCTTTCGCTCCTTTTACTGTACCTCCTTTCATATTCTTTTTCTTCCATCTTACTTCCACCCTCTTCTAACGGTTGATTCATAGTGCAACTGCTTTGCGGTTTTCCTCCTGTTACACCTTTGAAGCCTTTCCGTTTCAGCGCTGAATGACCTCATAGGTCCCAGTGCTTGGCCTTTGGCCTAAATTCTATATTCAGTTCAGTGCAAAGACTTGTATGCATAACTCATTGATAAGGTGACGTATTTTGTTCCGTTGTATAATCATAGCCTTTGTATTTTAAGGAAAGTAACTGACGAAAAAAAAAAATTAATCGTGCTGAGAATTGCAATAGCTGTATTAATTCGTTAGCATCGTGCTGGTCCGCTGGTATAGTGGTTAGTGTCGTGGCATGCCACTCAGATGTCGCGGGTTCGCGTCTCCCGCAGGGCGATGAAAAATCACTGGTTCTGTATCATGATCAGTTACTGCTGCAGTGTTGGGGGGTCTGCTGCGGTGGGAGGTTGAAACCGACATTCTTTGGAAACTTGAATTTCAAGTCAATGGTCCTTGTGGTGTGCTTGTTCCATGTGAATAGGTTTCATCTACTACTACTACTACTAATAATAATAATAACAACAATAATAATAAAAACTTAGAGGCAGTGCTGTGTTTGCACATTCTGATTGAACGGTTTTTAAGAGTAGAAGTCAGAACTTTTTCTTTTTCGTCATGTGGAAAAAAGCCTGGTCTTTCTCGCAGGCGCTCGTAGCCTATGACAGCACTGGCCACTTACGCGACGTGTCTTATTTGTAGGATCACTGTTTCAAGGGCCTAGGTGATAGCCAGGAGTCAGTTTTAAGGATGAAGTAGGTAGTGGCAGGCATAAGAATGAATAATTGGAACAACATAGCTATTTTTGTATTGTGTATTCATATACATATTACATATTATTTATATATATATATATATATATATATATATATATATATATATATATATATATATATATATATATATATATATATACTATATATACTGTATATATATTAATGATCAGAGTAAAAATTGTGTTGTCAGTATTGGTAACTAGAAATTTACTTGAAATTATTTTTTTATCAGCTTTCGAATTGTTCTTTTTTTTTCTCATGTTGCCCTACTTTCTTATATAACAGAAGACCCATGTAAGCCGGTTTTCCAGGAAACATGACCTTGCTTGAGGGCCAACACTGCATTCCAGACGATAATTGCCAAGACTTTCCGCAGCTGTTAAAATGTCCTGCCATACTTCCATGAGATACCTGGGGCAGTGGTCGATCTTCCAGGAATTTCCCTCCGGATTTATTAAAACATCTCTGAGCGCCCATATAATCAGTGTTAAAACATCTCCGAGCGCCCATATAATTAGCTCAGGGTGGCCGGCGCTGGATAAGATCTGGTTTCGGAGAGCTTATCTAAGATCTGACAAGTGAACACCGAATCCTAATGATCTCTTTTCAAACGAACGAAGTGGAGATGGACAGGGGAACACGAAGAGAGGTAGAGTTTGCGTCGCGCCGGGTTCTTACGCATGCGTGATTTTGATCAGGCACTGAGAAAAGAAATTTTGTCGGAATCTTCAACATTCTCCATAGTACCCATTTTAATGTTCGTGAGAAGCTGCGAGTTAATTTATAAAATATAAAAAAATCAATTAGTCAGTATAATGAATTTTAAAACAAGTAAATTTTATTATTTTACTTAATTTATTGTGAATTTTAATATACCTTTTTAGTGAGTATGTATGGAAACGTGAGTATAAATGTATTTATTGTGTGAGTGTGTTCCAGTATGAAAGCGTATGCCCTTTTTACAGCTTTTAATTTCATTTTCATTTTCGTTCATTCATCATTGGCGAGTGACCTGTTAGACTTGTCATTTCATCCTAATCCTTCGGGCCAGCCCTATGAGAGCTGATAGTCAGCTCAGTGGTCTGGTTAAACTATTTTAATAATAATAATAATAATAATAATAATAATGATAAAGATACATGAAATTCTTATAAAGTTAGCAGAAGACGACAGTCGTACATTTCTGGAAAGCTGCTAATTTTAATTTTTAAAAAATGTGCACTAGTGCTGTTTCAAGATACAGTTTTTGGTCGTTAACATAATTGTGGATTTTCACTGATTGTTTCATACACTTTTCATGTCTGAACAGTTATGTACCAGAACTGACCAAATCCTGAAAGACGAATGTTAAGTTTTGTGCATTTACTGGATCTTGAAGAATTATGTACATGTTCCTGCAGAATGTTTAAAAATTAGGTTCAGGCACTTACTTAACTGGTCGTAGAAGAATTCTGTACATTCAGGCAATAGCAAAAACTTCGAAGGATTATCTTAATGCACATGCAAGGACTTGGAATTTTGTTCATGCACGCGGAAGATTTTCGAAGAATTCCGTGCAAGCAGTTGCAGGCTCGAAGAATTCTATTCCTGCACTTGCAGAAACTATGCAGGCACCGCTTTAAACAGCTCCAGAATCGAAGTATGTCAATTGACTTGATAGACACTAAGATACTATTCGGGGGAGGGGGGTGTATAGATACTCTTCTCCGTAGGGGGGTGGTAGTGCCGTCAGTGCGCCTCACGCATTACTTAAAGGTTCTTTTCTGCGTCCCTTCGGCCCCTAGCTTTCCTTTTACTCTACCTCCGTTCATATTCTCTTTCTTCCTTCTTGCTGTCCACCCGCTCCTGACAATTGCTTCATAGTGCAACTGCGAGGTTTTCCTCCTGTTACACCATTGTAACCCTTCTCAGTTTTCCTTTCAGCACCTGTATATTCTGTAGTATTCTATAGGTACTGTTTAGACATTTGCTAGTTCGAAGACTCGCGTTTGTGCGCTTGCAAAAACTCCGGAGATTTCGATCATGCTCATGCAACAATTTGCAGGATCTCTGAATAAAGGTTTTCATGCCGTTACAGGATCTTCAACAATTGCGTACCTGGACTTGCCAGACACATGAGAGGATTACGTATAGTTCGAGACTGGCATTGAGTCTTGTCCGTACCTAATGCCCTTATTCCAACGCCACGGCTGTGACAGAGTTGTAAAAGAAAATGAGTGTCTGTGAATGATCTCATCCTGCTATTATTTTTAGCTGTACCTGAAAGCTCGGTCAGACTTGCACTACTCTAGTAGAACATCTTTCTTCTTCTTCTTCTTCTTCTTCTTCTTCTTCTTCTTCTTCTTCTTCTTCTTCTTCTTCTTCTTCTTCTTTTAGCCTCCTCCTTTCACATCCTCATTCTTCCATCTTACTTTCCACCCTCTTCTAACAGTTGATTCATAGTGCAACTGCGAGGTTTTCCTCCTGTTACACCTTTTAAAATTTTTACTGTAAATTTCACTTTCAGCGCCGAATGACCTCATAGGTCCCAGTGCTTGGCCTTTGGCCTAAATTCTATGTTCAGCTCAGTTCAAACTCTCCTTCAGCAGTGATATTGGCATACTGGAAGAATTTCAGTTTAACAGGAGTACGCCCAAAAAAATTTAAGATGAGGAACGAACTTCTTTTGAGGGGACCCTTCAAATGATGGTGGTTTGACGGAGCTGATAATCTCTTAATCTTTATTTATTCTGTTAGTTTTCCTCTTTGCTGTTTATTTGCTTTACACAGGATCATTCTCTTATGTGGATGTACTTTCAATGTTGAATGTGTTGAGATTCAGAGTAATTTCCTTCTTTGCAGGATTGAGTATTCATGTGTATTTTGGGGAACTAGAGAGATGTGCTGGATATTTTGCAGAGATGCAGGTAATATATTAGGTGGTAAGTAAGAGACATTATAAGATAGGAAAAGTTCGCAGAACTCGCGAGTGGAAGTCCTGAGAATGTAAGGACGGTAAAAAAAAAAAAAAAAAACTTAGATGTTATAGCAACTGCATAGATAAATGTTTATGTGCGCAATTTGACGAATTCTAAGCCTTCAGGTGTCCAATAGTTTGAGATACTGAAAAATATCTTATTTACACTGAATATGCAATATCAACTGCATGTATATATATGTATATATATATATATATATATATATATATATTTATATATATTTATTTATTGAATTGAATTGAATTGAATTGAAAGTCTTTTGTAAAGAAATGTATATGTAAAAATTTAATCTAATGTATAGGGCTTATAGCTGGAATAAAGGATTCGATTCAATCCAGTTCAATTCAATTCAGTTCAATTCAATTCAATTCAGTTCAATTCAATTCAATTCAGTTCAGTTAATCAAGTACCGACGAAATTGGATAACTAGTTTTTCCTTCAGTTGTCCATCATTATGTCTGCCCCATTCACCTTTTCAATGCAACTGCTCCTGCACGGTTGAAAGGAGACCAGCTGTACGTGCGTGTGTTTATCACATTTTTTTTTTTTTGTCTCATTGCAATTCTTTCGCCGTTGAATGGATTCCGATCAAACTTGGGTACAGAGGTAGGCATTTTCATGCATTGATGTTCACGCTTGCATTCCTTTTGTCTTACGCACCCTTTCGTAGCAACTTCTCCCACAGGGTTGAAGGAATTCATTCAGATCAGGTAGATCATATTTATAAACAACTTTGAGGAGAGATTATCTTTTAAGCACAAACTATTCACGACCCGACTTTCAGTCTTCGCTGCATTCGCACAATTAATTGTACGCTTATTATGCGAATGTCCAAAGTGTGATATATAGAGGAAGATTATTATTATTAATTAATAAGGCTACATATTATCATCACTGCAGCCACTAGGAAATACGAGAAATTTAGACAATAGAATTAACTACCACATTTGTGTGTGTGTGTGTGTGTGTGTGAGAGAGAGAGAGAGAGAGAGAGAGAGATTAATAATTGATTGATTATGATCATTAAAATTGCCGTCACAACATCGAGGGTATTGACGCCATGAGAGAGAGAGAGAGAGAGAGAGAACTAAAGAAAAGTCTAATTGTGTTGTTGTTCTAGGCATATTAAACCAGTTTCTTAAGTAAAATTTCTTGTTGAGGACATCACATCGGTCCAGTACCTAATTACCAGTCTCGCCCGTAACTGGCAATGCTGATCGCGCTATTAAAGTAAAGGGAACTAGTTTAAAAAGCCGGCAACAGGGAGGTAGGTTTGTTTAATGTTGCCAAAAGTGAGGGAGAATTGTTGGTTTTCTTAGAAGAAGAAGAAGAAGAAGGTTTTTCTTAGAAGAAGGAGGAGGAGGAGGAGGAGGAGGGGTGGTGGTGGTGGTGGTGGTGGTGGTGGTGGTGGTGGTGGTGGTGGTGGTATCGTATCTTAATTGAATGGTGTCAGATTATTTTCTTGTACCTATCAGTGAAATAATGGATTGCGTTTCTTTCTACGTCCAAGCAAATCTATTTAGAATGTTGCTGTTCTGTGCTAAGGCTATTTACTGTTATTTATTGTGACCTGTCCTATTAATTCTCAGTTTCCTTGTCTCCACATGACATGGGATGGCCTAATGTCACTGCAAATCACTCCACCCTATACGATTTGGCTCTGTTCAGTAAACACCCTGGCGCAAAGCTAATTCAGGATGGTTGCTTCCAAATTGATGGGTTAAGGTTAAGTTTATTTATGTATTTATTTCTAAAGATAGGCTGGCCCTATCAAGTACCAGGTTAACCTGAACTTGCTATGAACATGAGGTCTGTCTCACTACATTAGTTCATTGATGTAATTAGCACCGAGTGAGATTGTGACAGGTACAATTTCGATCTAATTTGTTAAGTATTGTGGGTGGCGACATATTTATTCTTTATACCATTAACTTTTTAGTTTTCTGGAAAGAAAACTATTGAGCCGGCTTTTCTGTCCGTTGGCATGATTCTGTCCGCACTTTTTTCCTGTCCGCCATCAGATCTTAAAAACTACTGAGGCTAGAGGGCTGCAAATTAGTAAATTGATCATCCACCCTCCAGTCATCAAACATACCAAATTGCAGACCTCTAGCCTTAGTAATTTTTATTCTATTAAAGGTTAAAGTTAACCATAATCGTGCGTCTGGCAACGATATAGGACAGGGCACCACCAGGCCGTGGTTAAAGTTTCATGGGCCGAGGCTCATACAGCATTATACCGAGAAGATAGATTTGTTTTCGGTGGCCTTGATTATACGCTGTACAGAAAACTCGATTGGGCCGAAGAAACTTCGGCGTATTTTTTTGACTCGTTTGAAGTTGGTTTTAATTAACTGCACTCCCACCATGTGTTGTTGATTAAGCTCTTCTTTCATTCGCGCTGTAATCTATTTTTCTTAACCTTATTTATATTTGCGTTATCTGTGTGCGTTATCTGACAGAATAATTCTGTTCGCTCTCATATTATCTGTGTGTACGGCTATACATTGTTTTTATACAGAATATTGAATAGTGACTTTATCCGTTATTATTCTGTTATGCATTGTTATCCTTGTGTCTCTGCATTATTATATTCGTCCTGTATTCATTGTTAAGCTTGCTAACTGTATGCATTATTATGCGTATGGGCTTTTGTGTTTTTTTTTGTTTTTTTCTAGAATTACCCTCAGAACCCTCAGTCGCGCAATTTGTTATACTTTCGTGGATCACTTTTGTGTGTCGGGGGTAGGGAGCAGCGCTTAGTAATTGTTTTTGTGCTGGCAGTTAAGGGAAGGATATGATGCAGTTTTTTTTTTTTTTTTCTGGCAGTTATGGGATCTTTATTATTTTTTTTTTTTTTGTGCTGGCAGTAATAGGAAGGATATGATGCAAGAGAACTTTTTTTTCTTTGTACTGGCAGTTAACGGGAGGATATGACACAAAATCTTTATTTTTGCGTTTTTTTTTTTTTTTTTTTTTTTTTTTTTTTGTGCTGGGAGTAATATGAAGGATGATGACGCAAGAGACTCATCTTTTCATTTGGTCTGACCGTTTTGAGGTATTTTTCCTTATTGTGCGCTGGGAAGGGGATGGGCATTATGAAATCTTTATAATCTCTTAGTGGGGAATCACGCTTTTTTTAGTGGGGAATCACGCTTTTTTTTTTTTAATCGCTCTGAATAAGGAATAATCCGGGGAATGTTATTTATTTTATTTATTTTTTTTTTTGAATTTTGGAATTGAAATTAACGGTTTGTTTTCTTATATTACCTGGAAATTAGAAATGAGCATTTCTTATTTTTTCGCGTCGTGAACGGAAATTGATTCTTGGGTCAATTTTGGAATGGGGTCTAGTCCTTCGGAATTCGCTTTCTTGGGAGTGGTAACTGATCCCTCGGTGTTCGTTATGTCTTGGAAGTGTCCTTTGACTGTTGTTTTTGTTTGCAACGGTGCAAGATCCTTTGGCCTTTTAAATCTTTTGGAAATGGTAAAAATTTTCAGCAATAATTTTTGTAGCTCTGAAATATATAAGATGAATCCATTATTGAATGAAAGGCCGTGATTCAGATCCCAAATTTATTTACTCTGGTAAAGATATCAGACTTTCTCTGTTACAGTGTAACTGAAAAATCCTGATGCAATCTTGTTCATTTCTTTCTAAGCTACGGAATGATCTGAGTAGCAGTAGACTTTTGTTGTGTATATTCTTGGAGTTAAGCCTTGCTAAACTCAAGGCCAGGCAGTAGAACGGGGATGCTCGGAGGACAGAAACTCTTGCACAATAGAAACAACCATGCGGTGCCAAAACTTGCAATAGATCTTAAAAGACTGGTGTGAGCGGCAATGCTATGAGGCCTAAAAGTCAAGAGGGTAAGCGGAAGAGTTTCCTTGTTATAAGTTTTATTTTTTTTTAGTTTTCTGTAAAAGAAAACTATTGTGCTGTCTTTGTCTGTCCGTCCGCACTTTTTCTGTCCGCCCTCATATCTTAAAAACTACTGAGGCTAGAGGGCTGCAAATTGGTATGTTGATCATCCACCCCCCAATCATCAAACATACCAAATTGCAGCCCTCTAGCATCAGTAGTTTTTATTTAATTTAAGGTTAAAGTTAGCCATAATCGTGCATCTGGCAACGTTACAGGATAGGCCACTACCGGTCCGTGGTTAAAGTTTCATGGGCCGAGGCTCATACAGCATTATACCGAGACCACCGAAAGATAGATCTATTTTCGGTGGCCTTGATTATACGCTGTAGCGGCCGTACAGAAGACTCGATTGCGCCGAGGAAACTGATAAACAGGATAAACTGGTATTTTGCGAGAACTATTGTTCCTTTTAGAAAATCCTGACGTTTCACGGAAAACGTACCGACGGCGAAAGAGTGAACTTTCCTGTTGCGTTCTTTTTTATCCTGATGCAAAATGCCAACTCGGGTAAACTACTCAGCAGTATCTTTGCAAGCGTTACTTCACCGGAGTCTTTGTGCTGATGTCGCGTTTGCCGTCGCTGCATCCTGCTAATTAAGCAGCTGATTGTGTGTGGTAGTCGTTTGGTGTGGGTTTGGTCTTTGCAACGGCTCGTCGTTCTCCGTTGTATTATCATCCTCAGTTCTGCGGTTGAGTTTTGAATTTTGTGTCGTACATCTCCTTTCGTTCCACTGTATTATTGTTCTTTTGTCTCAGTAAGCTGACTGTTTTATTTTTTATTTTTATTCTAACCGAGAGATCGCTCCTCGGTGATGTCATCTCCTGCCCGTTGTCTCCGTTATTAGAGTTTGTTCTTATCCTTCATTTTTTTATTTTTGTTGTCTTCTCTTTATGCTTAACATCTGTTCGGGCGTTTATCCAGTTGTCTTTTGTTTATCTCTTTGTCTTCTTTGTTTATCTTCTTAATGTGTGTCTTCATACTTTTTTTTTTTTGTCTTCTATTTATGCTTAACATCTTTTCGGGTGTTTATCCATTTGTCTTTTGTTTATCCCTTGTTTATCTTCTTCAAGAGCCTCTTCAAACTTGTCTGTTTATTTAAGCATAATGAGTTTTTATACACTTGAAGTGTGACTCATCTTTTGCTCTGTGTGTTTGTCGTGTTTCTCGTCTAGTCAAGTATGTCGGACTCTTCTTGTTTCTGTAGGGTAGGCGTTGCTTAAGGGTCTTTGCAGCGTCCCTTCGGCCTCTAGCTGCAACCTCTTTCATTCCTTTTACTGTACCTCCGATCATAGTCTCTCTGTTCCATCTTACCTTCCACCTTCTTCTAACAGTTGTTTCATGGTGCAACTGCTTTGAGGTTTTCCTCCTGTTGCACCTTTCAAATCCTCTTACTGTCCTTATTTCTGGTGATAGAAATTCATCTCTCGCTATAATGTGGTTCGGATTCCACAATAAGCTGTAGGTCCCGTTGCTAAGTAACCAGTTGGTTCTTAGCCACGTTAAATAAGTCTAATCCTTCGGGCCAGCCCTAGGAGAGCTGTTAATGAGCTCAGTGGTCAGGTAAAACTAAGGTAAACTTTTTTCATTTCCCTTCCAGAACTGAATGACCACATAGGTCCCACTGCTTGGCTTTTGGCCTAAATTCTACATTCTATTTGATTCTTGTTTCTCCGGGTCTTGTTAGGAAACATCTGGAACTTCGAAATTCTGCTCATTTTTCCAGAACGTGACTATTATCAGCGTCAACCCCTTTCATTCCTCTTACCGCACCTCCTTTCATATTCTTTCTTTCATCTTGCTTTCCACCGTCTTCTAACAATTGTTTCATAGTGCAACTGCGAGGTTTTCCTCCTGTTACACTTTTGTGACCTCAATTTTCTTTTCAGCGCTGAATGACCTCATAGGCCTCAGCGTTTAGCCGTCGGCCTAAATTACATATCCTCTATTTCTATTATCAGCGTCATGCATGCATGACTGCCTTCAAGTCTCACATGAAGGATAACCAGGTTTTTCTTTTTTTTTTTCTTTTTTAAGTAAACGAGGAAAACCTGCCCAAATACTCATGGGAGCATCCATGCGACTGTGTACCGGAGGGTGTTGCCAGTCGCGACCTCTGGGAAGAGGTTATGCCCAGAATCGTAAACTGCAGAATCGATTATCCTACCCGCAGCAAACGAGATTTCCTTAATGCTGAATAAGTCTTATTTTCTCTCCGTTTGCCAATGAAACGCGCTACCTAGTGCCTTCATCTACCTTTATTTGCCCCTTAGCCCGGGCCCGAAGACGGCAAAGAGGAGTGGGTCTGCTCTCTGCGGGAATAATTGCAGCTACAGTATTCAGTTTTCTCGAGGCATGGTTAAAAATATGTTAAATTGAAATGAATATAGGCATGATTAAACATGTGTTACATTGAAATGAATATCGGCATGGTTAAACATGTGTTACATTGAAATGAATATAGGCATGGTCAAAACATGTTACATTGAAGTGAATATAGGCATGATCAAAATATGTTACATTGAAGTGAATGTAGGCATAATCAAATATTTTACACTGAAGTGAATATAGGCATGATCAAATATATGTTACATACATTGAAGTGAATGTAGGCATGATCAAATATGTTACACTGAAGTGAATATAGGCATGATCAAATATATGTTACATTGAAATGAATATAAGCATGATTAAATATATGTTACATACATGGAAGTGAATATAGGCATGATCAAATATGTTACACTGAAGTGAATTTAGTCATTCCATAATTATATCAGTTCAGACGTCGAATTATTAGTTTTAACATTTAAATGAATTCTATACAGTTAGGAGAATAACAAAATATCATCCTTTGAATTCATCTCTTCGTGGTCTTTTCGGTATATTGTATAAATTTATGCTAAAACAATATAGTATTTCTTTGAAAGGTAAATTCTGCATGAAGTTTCCCACAGCCGTGGGCTAACCAATTGATACATAATTTTCTGATTAGATTAGACAGTGAGCCGGAATCGTTCCTTCCGGATTATAATGAGAGAGAGAGAGAGAGAGAGAGAGAGAGAGAGAGAGAGAGAGAGAGAGAGAGATTCAAGCAGTTATCACTGGTTTCTGTGTAAAAAGTAAAGTTTTGTAAGAGAGAGAGAGAGAGAGAGAGAGAGAGAGAGAGATTCAGGCAGTTATCACTGGTTTATGTTTAAAAAAAGTAATTTGCACGTGTTAAGAGACAGAGAGATAGAAATTCAGGCAGCTATCACGGGTGTCTGCTTAAAAAAAATAATTTGCACGTGTGTGAGAGAGAGAGAGAGAGAGAGAGTTAAGACATTTGAGAATTCATGGTCAGTCCAAGACCTTGACTGTAATTTTACAAGATCTCATTAAATATCTCAAGTCAACCAATTGGCATTCTTTTGTTGGTGTGTATCGCTCTACGCGTGACTGCTTCGGGTTATGTCAACCATTTCCCTTGACTTATTTATTTCTCGACTGTTGTTTTATTCTTTGTCATCTCCCCGTATCTGGGTTAGGATACATACGAATGTTCTTCTGTGTGTGCGTCCGTCCGTCCGTCACACTTTTGTTTATTCCCCTTGTCATGGTACTTATCTTACTGTGGCGAGCCCCAAGATGCTTCAAGTAACCAACGTTTTTTTTTTTTTTTTTTTTTTAAGGAAAATATTTTTGTTGCCAAAAATGCTGCATTTTTTTTTTTTTTCTGAGCACTGCCTCTTCTGCTCATAATTTATAACTGTAATTTCAGTGAATATGCCTCTCACCAAATAGATTTGAAAGATACATGAAACACCTGCATATATCT
Organism: Macrobrachium rosenbergii; assembly: GCF_040412425.1. Taxonomy (NCBI): domain Eukaryota; kingdom Metazoa; phylum Arthropoda; class Malacostraca; order Decapoda; family Palaemonidae; genus Macrobrachium; species Macrobrachium rosenbergii. The sequence continues at coordinate 52,869,845 of NC_089755.1, read as the reverse complement.
CCATATAATTTAACTTTATCACATACACAATTGTTCTGTGCATTAGTAGAATTACTAAAAAGACCTCATTCAAACTGGATGGTATCTAATGGAAAGTTACAAGTTTTCTTGGACAAACAGTGCGGATACATGATAATGTGGACTGTTTGTCCAAAAAAGCTTGTAACTTTCCATTAGATACCATCCATTGAATGAGGTCCTTTTAGTAACTCGCCATATAATGTAGCAGATGAGTGACAAGAATTTGCAGGGTGTAAATGAAACACTGTCAGTCTTCCTCGGTCATTAATTCTCCGGCTCATCAAGATGATGGCATCGCAGAGTCCATCGTCAGGTTCTTGGTGTCCTGACCTTGAATTATGTTGCGGCACATTGCTTCACTCTCATCGTGCAGCAATCATTCAGTTATTAAAGTTCAGCCCTCTTTATTTTCATGTTTAGTATTAAAGTTCAGCCCTCTTTATTTTCATGTTTAGTATTAAAGTTCAGCCCTCTTTATTTTCATGTTTAGTATTAAAGTTCAGCCCTCTTTATTTTCATGTTTAGTATTAAAGTTCAGCCCTCTTTATTTTCATGTTTATCATTTGGGCACCTCCGTTTGCGTCCACAAGAAGATCTCGCGCAATTTCTCTCTTTCGTGTTGCGGCCAAGTAAATCAAGACGTCTGTATTTTATTAAACACCGATATGAATAAAAATCTGGCAATGCAGTGAAAAGTAAATATGGTTGAAAAGGAGTGTTCACCTCGTGTCTAGCGGTGCGGAAAGTTGTTCTTTGTGGGGTGAACAGTTCTTTATTTTCATTCAGATATTTCGTGTTCGTTTTGGGCTTAGAATATGTAAGTTTAAAATATAGTTTATCGCTTTTTACTTAAGTTTATGCCTAATTATGGTGTTTAAAGAGCTCGTATACAACACACTAAAAAATTTTATGACTTTGGAGACATGGAAAAATATTCCTTTTAAACTTTTGCTGCTTTTATGATTGTTCAGGATAAGATTCTCATTTCATTCATACATCTCTTCCGCTGGAACCTTCCCTAGGAGAGAGAGAGAGAGAGAGAGAGAGAGAGAGAGAGAGAGAGAGAGAGAGAGAGAGAGAGAGAGAGAGAGAGAAATTCAAGCAGTTATCACTGGTTTCTGTGTAAAAAAGTAAAGTTTGCACGTGTTAGAAAGAGAGAGAGAGAGAGAGAGAGAGAGAGAGAGAGAGAGAGAGAGAGAGAGAGAGAGAGAGAGAGAGAGAGAGAAATTCAAGCGATTATCGCAGGTTTCTGTGTGAAAAAGTAAAGTTTGCGTGTTAGAGAGAGAGAGAGAGAGAGAGAGAGAGAGAGAGAGGAATCTTGATGAACATGGTGGGAACGTCTGTAGTTAAGCATTCATTTATTTCTACCGTATTTTCTCTTGGCATGAGTTGAGATTGAGAAGATCATTGAAAATTCAACATTTTCCAGATTTTAATGTAGGAAAATAAACATGTTACAGAGAGTGAGAGTAAGGAAGGTTTTATTGCTCAAGTTTTTAATTCAAGTGAAAGGACGCTTTAGTCTTGTCTTGAATGAGTGGCTCTTGCCCCGTCAATTACGAGAACAGGCGTCAACTTACTAAATAGACCCCTAAAAAAAAAAAAAAAAAAAATAATATTAACAAATTTTCCTCCCAATCCACGTGTGAAATCTGACTCCTTACGGATATCCAACGGACAAACCTGTTTTCCAAGGAAGAAGAGGAGGATGAGGAAGAAGAGGAGGATGAGGAAGAAGCAGGCAAGCTAAGTCCGCCATCAATCTGTTATTCTCTGTGGTAGGATTTTCTCTGGGTATCAGGTGTCAGGAGGAAGTAGGAAAAAAGAAAGGGCATAGGTTAGGTACCCGATGAATAAGGGATGGCTGGCTACCCGAGGAAGATGGTTGGGCCACATTCTGTACACCTGAAGACTCCGAAAGGTCGCATTCTGGGCAAGGAGCGTAGTAGACGCCTTTACTTTCTCTTACCCTCCCCTTCCCTTTCTCTCTCTCTCTCTCTCTCTCTCTCTCTCTCTCTCTCTCTCTCACTGGCCTCGTGGCGGAATGGCGAGCGATCAGCTCACAAACTGAGGGATCGGGGTTCGATTCTTGAACCAGGCTTGAAAGGATGAATGGTTTCCTAAAATCCATTGCGCCCTTTTGACCTAAACGGCGAATTGGTGGACCGTGTAAACGATTTACGTATAAATTGTTTCATGTTAAGTACTGCGTATTATCACGAAAAAATTTTTTTTTAAGTATATTATGTTTCTTATCGTCTTTCGTGCTGTGTCCTATTTTTAGTCTTCAGAATTGATTACTTGATTAACAGCTTTCTAATCAGGTCGATTAGAAAGGCAGTGGGAATTTTCTCATATATATATATATATATGTATATATATATATGTATATATATATATATATATATAAAGTTTATATGTATATATACAGAGTATATATGTTACATATATATATATATATATATATATATATATATATATGTATATATATATATCATTATAATTCGTCTTCTCACCATCTAAAAGGAGGCGCACACTCTTCGGAGTGTAAAGACCCAGTATTGTACTCTCCCGTTGTTGTAAATTGCTGAATTTATCATTTGTCCGCAAGTTACGGACATTTCTTTCACCCTGTACGTTGTTCTTCCATATTTTTTGCAGTTATTTTTTGTAAGAAGGAACTTCTACAGAATTTCTACGCACCCATATCTAAGGGACTTAACCAGCTCCCATATATTTTCAAATCTATGAAGAACCGTCATGCCCTTTTCAGTAGAGGATTAATCGATGTATTGTTATGGAAGGGAACATAGAATTTAGGACCAAAGGCCAAGCACTGGGACCTATGTGGTCATTCAGCGCTGAAAGGGGAATTAAGAGTAAACAGGCTTGAAAGGTGTAACAGGAGGAAAACCTCGCAGTTGCACTATGAAACAGTCGTTAGGAGAGGGTGGATAGCAAGGAGGAGGAAGAAAGACAATATGAACGGAGGTACAGTAAAAGGAATGACAGGGGTTGCAGCTAGGGGTCTAAGGGAGGGACGCTGCAAAGAACCTCAAGTAATGCCTGAGGTGCGCCGCCTGAGGTGCGCTGACTGCGCTGCCCTCCTACGGGAGATGTGTTGTTAGAAATACTATTAGCTGTGGGAGACTCCTGTCCTCAGAGGACAGTCGTCCTCGCAGTGCTCCAGGACTTGATAAGTGTGTTTTTATCCGTAAGCTACGACTTACCAAACGAGGAAAGGGCATTATTATTATTATTATTATTATTATTATTATTATTATTATTATTATTATTATTATTATTATTATTATTATTATTATTGTAGAAGAAATATACAATGATGTCAGTGTCATTTTATATTAATATATATAATATATATATATATATATATATATATATATATATATATATATATATATATATATATATATATATATATATATAGTATATTTACACTAATAACATTTTCGATATCTTCACCATTTTAGTGGCTCACGCGCGATTATTATTATTATTATTATTATTATTATTGTTGTTGTTGTTGTTGTTGAAATCCACAATGATGTCAGTGTAATTATATATTAATATATATATGTATATAATATATTTATACTAATATCATTTTTGAGATATTCAACCATTTTAGTGGCTCACGCGATTATTATTATTATTATTACTATTATTATTATTATTATTATTATTATTATTATTATTATTATTATTATTATTATTATTATTATTATTATGTATGGCCGTAACTCTTACACATTTTTTTATGTCTACTTTTAACGAGGAGTTGGTACTTACGCTATTATGCTTGTGGTTCGTGAAATGGTTCAGCCTTTTCTTCAAAAGAATAAAACAACCACCACGAATTGTTGCAGTGCATTTTAAAGAAAAGGAAAAAAAAGCTTAACACAAAACCAAACCGTTAAAAAATGGTCAGTGCTCAGCAGGTGGCCTTGAGGAGGGATAATTGTAGTACGCCGACGACTGCACGATTTGATCAGAGGACAGGTGGTTCGGGTTCCCCAACCGCAAATTAGAAATTTATTCATTAACCGGGTGTTGGGAAGTATAAACAGCATGAAGTGGAAATGAATCGAAGATATTTTTTTAAAAGCAATTTGCGATGGAGAGGTTAAAATAGTGATGTATCTCTGAATGAAGATGTTCCGCAAGTTACACCAATATATATATATATATATATATATATATCTTCTTATTCTTATATATTTAATATATATATATTTTTATATATATTTTGTATATATATATATATATATATATATATATATATATATATATATATATATATATATGTATATGTGTGTGTGTGTGTGTGTGTATGTGTATGTGTGTTTGTTTGTATAACTGAATCACGAAAATATGGAACGTGATGAATATATAAATAAAGATGAAATCCACGAAGGAAAGGGAAACACTGGAGTGCTTTGAGGCCTTTCGACTATCTCCCTTGCCTTCGTGGATTTTATCTTTATATATATATATATATATATATATATATATATATATAAATATATATATATATATATACATTGTATTTGTGTGTACAGTATATAATATATATATGTTTATGTGTACAGATATGTGTGTGAGTATATTGTATACATGATGACAAAGAGAGTGATGAAAGCGTTTGGCGTCCATCATTACTCCGACGGAGGTCATATCAGGTAACTATGCCCTTAGGCCATGAACCCCAATCTCACATACCCCTTCCCCTTCCCCAACCGTCAGACCGTTTCTCACCTCAACGGCTCTGTGGTAAATCACTGTTGTTTGGTAAGGAAGGCGAGTTTTTATTTTTTCCTCCACCTCCGTCTTAATTTGGCTACGAAACCCCCAAAGTGAAAGTTGTACATAGCTTAAACGACCGTTTTAATCAAAGAATGACAGGCGGGTGGGTTCTCCTCTCGCCCCCCCACCCCCCCCCATACGCGAGCCGTTTGCTCAGTCTCTCTGTTTGTTCGTTTGCTGGCCTCGATTGTTCCAGTACACAGCGTTCATAGACCAGTGGTTTTCAACCTTGGGAGTGCCAGCAATTTCCAAGGGGGACGGGTACGAGCAATAGGAAAAAAAAAAGATTCTCTAATTATGTTCGTTATTCTCGTAACAAGAGTCGCTAAGAAGCAGGGTCAAGTATCTCACTAATTCATTCTTAAAAGAATAAAAACACACCCTTCTCTTTCTCTCTTTTTTCATTTTCCTTTCAATCTGGGAGGGAATTTTACTCATAGATGCAAGGGGGGCGTGGAGGGAAGGACCAACTCTTTTGAGAACCACTGTCATAGACGAATTTACTGTAATATTTATTATATGGTACGTGTAGAGCCTATTCTAAAATAAGACTGGCGAAATCTGTGGTTTTACAATTTATAGATTTAATTATTGTACCATAGTATGTAAATGACAGTAATTAACTGACTATATTATATATATATATATATATGTATATATATATATATATATATATATATATATATATATATATATATGTGTG
>NC_089755.1:52834297-52861797 GCF_040412425.1 Macrobrachium rosenbergii | reverse complement strand
CCCAATGCCCACTTTTTACCCGTTAGGTTGGAATTGATATCGAAATGTTGTTTTTTTTGTGTTAAGGTTCATCACAATTACTGTACATGTGATGCCCAAAGTCAACCTCTGCCCAATGCCCAGCTTGCTGTGTTGGTTACCGTTAGGTGTTTGATATCGAAATGATAATAAGATAATTATTATTGTTTTTTCCTGTCGAAGAAACTTAGATCTTGAATAGTAAGGTTCATTTGTACATGTGATGCCCAAAGTCAACCTCGCCCAATTTTGCTGTGTTGGTTACCCGTTAGGTGTGGAATTGATATCGAAATGATAATAAGATAATTATTATTGTTTTTTCCCTGTCGAAGAAACTTAGATTTTTTTCTGTGAATGGTTCATCACAATTACTGTCTGTGATGCCCAAAGTCAACCTCTGCCCAATGCCCAGCTTGCTGTGTTGGTTAGGGTTTTGGAACTGATATCGAAATGGTTAAGATAATTGTTATTTATTGTTTCCCTTTCGAAGAAACTTAGATTTTTTTTAGGTTATCAATTACTGTGCATAACATGTGATGCCCAAAGTCAACCTCTGCCCAATGCCCAGCTTGCTGTGTTGGTTCCCGTTAGGTGTGGAATTGATATCGAAATGATAATAAGATAATTATTATTGTTTTTCCTATCGAAGAAACTTAGATCTTAAATAGCAAGGTTCATCACAATTAGATAACTGATGCCCAAAGTTTTTTCTGTGTTGGTTCCCGTTAGGTGTGGAATTGATATCGAAATGATAATAAGATAATTATTATTGTTTTTTCCCTATCGAAGAAACTTAGATTTTTTTTCTCTTAAATAGCAAGGTTCATCACAATTACTGTGCATAACATGTGATGCCCAAAGTCAACCTCTGCCCAATGCCCAGCTTGCTGTGTTGGGTACCCGTTAGGTGTGGAATTGGTATCGAAATGATAATAAGATAATTATTATTATTGTTTTTCTGTATCGAAGAAACTTAGATTTTTTCTCTTAAAATTAGGTTTATTTGCATAACATGTGATGCCCAAAGTCAACCTCTGCCCAATGCCCAGCTTGCTGTGTTGGTTACCCGTTAGGTGTGGAATTGATATGGAAATGATAATAAGATAATTATTATTGTTTTTTCCCTATCGAAGAAACTTAGATTTTTTTTCTCTTGAATAGTAAGGTTCATCACAATTACTGTACATGTGATGCCCAAAGTCAACCTCTGCCCAATGCCCAGCTTGCTGTGTTGGGTACCCGTTAGGTGTGGAATTGGTATCGAAATGATAATAAGATAATTATTATTATTGTTTTTCTGTATCGAAGAAACTTAGATTTTTTTCTCTTAAATAGCAAGGTTCATCACAATTACTGTGCATAACATGTGATGCCCAAAGTCAACCTCTGCCCAATGCCCAGCTTGCTGTCTTGGGTACCCGTTAGGTGTGGAATTGATACTTAAATGATAAAAAGATAACCGGTATTATTGTTTCCCTATCGAAGAAACTGAGGAGACTACAGTTTCTGCCTCCCACGGCAGGTCTATCTCCGTTCATCAGTGGGCCTTTCCTCACATACCTTACTCATCAAATCCTTTTACGTGGTTGAAGATGTTTCAAACTCGGTCCTCGGTAAGATGTCTTGGGAAGATGTTTGTTGAGACCGTCTTGTCTTTCCGTCTGTCTGTTCTTCATTCACTTTTTTTTATTATTTTTTTTTTTAGTGATGTTAGACTGCAAACTGGCGAGGTTATGGGTCCAAGGACCGTAGATTTTGGCTAAAACTTTGTTACCCGAAGGGATGGACATTTTATATTTAGCTGGCCTTCTCCATTAGTGAATCTCTTTCAAAAAACACAGGTTAGTGTCTTTATGACCTTCGCCATGACCTTACATTAAATAGCTCCGACCGAATGCATTCGTATTTCACGAATACATCTTTTCTGGAGAAAGTTTTGTTACTTATTCAACTGTGTAGAAAGCATGATGGCGTCTTTAACATTTTACCAATCGCAGTGGTGTTAGGGGTGGGGGGCGGGGAGGGTTGGACGGGTGACGGTAGATTATATATATATATATATATATATATATATATATATATATATAGAGAGAGAGAGAGAGAGAGAGAGAGAGACTTATGCACAACACCCTTTAGTGAAGTTTATGTACTACATTGTATTTGATTCCGTTTAGAGTTGCGTAGTATGTATGTATTCTGGTTAAAATAGCCGTATTTTGACGTCCATTGCCAGTCATTAAAAAGTGTTGATGTAACCTAATATATTTATTTATTTATTTGTTTCATTATGCCTCTACAGCTGATTTCTGGTGTTTTATCATGAGTTGGGGATCGTTGTTATTTTAGCCTATTTTTGTTTTTAACTTTCGCATTTAACAGTTGTCAAAGCCTGAGGGATGAAATTATTCTGTTAAAGCGCTGATGAAGAAGAGTGCGTATCTGACCAACCGTTCCTAGTTTCTTCTCTTACTTGTACAACCAATTTCACTGTCTCCTGCTTCAATTTTATACCTGATTTTAGCACAATTCCAACGTTTCTCCATGAGAGCCGTCTCTTCAGACAGTTTCTGAAAGGCGCTCTAGTTAAGTGGCGATGATTGATAGTCCCCACTTCAGCACTGAAAGTGTTAACTGAGAGAAAGTAGCTTTAACTTTCATCATGTATAGAGGGAAAAACTGTCCTTTCACAGATTCGCAGAAAGAGTTCTCAAGTTCCCCTTGACCCAGACGTTAGTCTGAGTCTCTGGACACTCTTGAAGTCACTTATTGGGGATGTTTTATAACAGAGTTGTCAAGCCTTGTTAGACACCCTTGCTGGGCACTTGAAGGAATCGACTGCACGTCACTTGTGATTCCGTATCACATTAGGTTTTGTGCTCGTTTCGCTCCGTTCATTCCTTCCTTTGCCTTTTTCTTGTTTTCTCCCAGAAAAGTTCAAGTTAAACCAAACCACTGAGCTGACTAACAGCTCTCCTAGGGCTGGCCCGAAGGATTAGATTTATTTTACGTGGCTGAGAACCAGTTGGTTACCTAGCGACGGGACTCGCAGCTTATTGTGGAATCCGAACCACATTATAGCGAGAAATGAATTTCTATCACCAGAAATAAATTCCTCTTATTCTTCCTTGGTCGGTCGGAGATTCGAACTCGCGGCCAGCAGAGTGCTGGCTGAGAACGGAACCCAGTCGCCCAACGAGGAACTTAAACAGACGAGGGATTGTCCTTCCCACTGGCTTTTGCTGTAAACATTGAAAAACCTGCATTGATTGTTACTGCGCGCGTTGTCTGCAGACCTGTTTTGCAGGTTAAATGGCAATAAAATTCTTGAAAATACGAAAAGGGTATTATTTGACACTTGCGGGTGGTTTTGGCTCCAAATGCCAGGCAGCCTCTCCGCGAAGCTCAAGACATTTTCAGTGCAAAACATCTCTTATATGTTATCATGCATATTAGACATTCCAGTTTTATTTGCTTCTTCTTCGTTCAGTGTAATGTATTTTATAGGAATACATAAGAAATGAACTGTATTATTTTGGATTTAATTTGAATTTTACACATGTTTGTTTTGCTTGTAAAAGATTTTGCAACTGCTGGATTTTCCAAAGTACAAATTCGTACAATCTCTTCCCCACATTGTTTTATCTATAAGAAAATAAAATGATAAAATCGGCATGTATTGTTTCTTTTATTCAAACGTGATTTTTTTTTTCTTTTCAGGTAAGTAAATGAGTCTACATCTCTTGGTGACTTGTAAGTACAAAAGTATGAATAAATTTACGATTAATTCAGTTTTCAGGTTTGCTGTTTCAATTTGCTGATTAATTTTGCTGCTCATGATTTCTATTTTTAGTTTTCTGTGAAAGAAAATTATTATAGAGATGGCTATTTGTCTGTCCGTCCGCACTTTTTCTGTCCGCCCCCAGATCTGAAAAACTACTGAGGCTAGAGGGCTGCAAATTGGTACGTTGATCATCGACCCTACAGTCATCAAACATACCAAATTGCAGCCCTCTAGCCTCAGTAGTTTTTTTTTTAATTTTACTTAAGGTTAAAGTTAGCCATGATCGTGCGTTTGGCACCGTTATAAGTGCCAATAACACATGCCACCACCGGGCCGTGGCTGAAAGTTTTATGGGCCGCGGTTGAGAGTTTCATGGGCTGCGGCTGAGAGTTTCATACAGCATTATATATACGCTATGCAGAAAACTCGATAGCGCCGAGGAAACTTCGGCGCATTTTTTTCTTGTTTTTATGTTATCGTCAAGTTGCCTTTCACTTTTCGTGATGGTTTATTTTTCAAATTGTCGTGTAGGTTTATCCTGTGTTTTTTTTTCTGTCAAGGATGGTTTATCTTTTAAGTTTTGATGTTGGTTTAGCCTTTATAAGCCTTCGGGTATGGTGGAGTTTTATTTTATTTTTTTTTTTTTTAGTCTCCGATGTAATAATTTATTGAGAATTATGTGTTTGGTAGAGTAGTCGGTCTGTTAAAATTTGTCTGTTACCTTGACACCCAAACTGTGGATTCTTGTCATTGCTTCCTTGTTCCCCTATTGCTGCAGCAGTGTTTTTTCCTTTAAAAGGCGAAGATTGTCATCTCTTCCATCACCGGGTTCTTCGGTTTGAAGAGATTTTTTTTATTTCACCCCTGCGTCGAGGCTATCGAAGTCTGTCCAGCTTTCGTGTTCCCCGATTGCTAATTCACTGTCTTATAAAATACCAAGTCTTTATTTTTTCCCCCCCACTCCCTTCTGTCTCCTGTAGGTGAAGAAACTAACTCAGTTCTCTTATATAAAGGTTCATTCCCGTAGGGGGGCGGGGGCGGTTGGGGTAGCGCCGTCAGTGCACCTCACGGGGTGCACTGTAGGCATTACTAAAGGTTCTTTGCAGCGTCCCCTTCGGCCCCGATTTGCAACCCCTTTCATTCCTTTTGCTGTACCTCCTCTCATATTTTTCTTCCATCTTGCTATCCACCCTCTCCTAACAACTGTCTCAAAGTGCAACTGCGAGGTTTTCCTCCTGTTACACCTTTCAAACCTACCTACTCTCAATTTCCTTTCCAGCGATGAACGACCTCATAGGTCCCAGTGCGTGGCCTTTGGCCTAAACTCTACATTCCATTCCAGTCTTGTTAAAGTTCAGATTGAAGTTTAAATGTGTCGTGTCCGCCGTGAACAAACTCATTTTTCTCGGGAGGCAAATTTTCTCCCTAAACTGAATCGAGACGTTTAATAGCCGCTTCTCTTGACATCATGATTGGGTCTCATTGTCGCGGCCAAGTTAAAGTCGAGTTCATAAACAAGACCTTTTGTGTGTTTTGTGTTGGTTGCTATTATGCAGTTGGCCCACAAGTGTTGAGTCGCTGGTTGGGGCAGTAATCAAGTACTTAAACCAGTAAGGACAGTTTAGCTTCGTTTGAAAAAGAGTGCCTGCATCAGAATAATTTTCACCTTTTTTTTTCATGTTTTTCATTTTTGGCAGCTTATGACGGTCCATGAGACAGTTACAGTTATTTTAAGTGTTATTCGTTCATTCTCTCTAGAGAACCATATTGATTTTGGGAGGTATCTTTTTTCTTTTAGTGTTGCTTATTGTCTCTAGGTGGCCATATCAGTGCAGAACGTTCTTTATTTATAAAGTATTGTGTATTCATTGTCTTTTGTGTTTCTTAGTGCTTTTAGAAAAAACTATCAAAAAAATAATTCACTGTAATCATTAATGAAACATTGCCTTATAATAACTTTTAAAAGTATTTTACAATCTTCCAAGTTATCCGTAGTATAACCTTGTAAAGTAACATACTCTGTCAGTCACCAATCACTTACGGGATAATTGTGAAAGGTTCTTTATTTGAATTTATGACTGGTTACTAAATGCTCTTCATACAATATGGTAAAATACTTTGCCAGATTCCTAAATAATTGTCGAGTTCCTTTATTTTTTCCAAATATTTTATCACACTTTTTATACAGAGAACTTTCCACATCGCACATGGCTCTCATTATCAACCACAGTTTTGAGGTATTTAAAAAAAATATATTGTTGCGGATTCTCATCTTGATTAGTGGTAGTAATGGTAATTATTTAAGGCTTAAGGACAGTAACCCACATAATAAACGCCCAACAGGCAGTACTTGGTGGTATAATTAAACGCTTTCGACAGTAAAACTCTGTAAAATTGCTCGGGCAAGTAGCGTCTGCTTCTTACGCCATATGGTTTAGGGAAGTTCTAATTACAGGAAGATATTAGTGGCCAGTTGTAAGCCGGTGTAATGGTCGGGGATACGAAGTACTGCTATCACTCACATGTTGCATTATACACACACACATCCACTCGTTCTTATACATACATACATACATACATATATACATATATGTATGTACAATATACATACATACATACATACATACATACATACATACATACATACATACAAATGTTAAGCCACATATTAGTTGTTACCAGAATTTTAACATCTTTTTTATTTTATTTAATTTATGAGTTCATTGCCATACCTATTCATCTCGAACCAAATTCATTATAGCGCTGCATAATCCCTCGGAGTCCAGTGCTTGGCTTCAAGCCTCGATTTCATATTCCACAAACGTTAAGGCAAATATAATCTATTTACTAATATCGAAATCATCTCACCCTTGGACACACCTTACACCCAAAGGGAATTTACATATAAGATAAGGCCATGTACCCTGACCAGATTTTAAATCGTTGTCTTGCTTATTATGTGTGTGTGTGTGTGTGTGTGTGTGTGACATTATTCATTCAGCTATCAAGAGGAAAGGGGAATATTTTCGACACTTCGGTACATATTTCTGTCAAATTTAAATTTTTTTTTTTTTTGCTTACAATCGAAAGCAACCTATATCCACCATGATAAGAGCACATGTCAGCTCAACAAGACATGCGTCCAGTGATATGTGTGTGACAGTGACACTATCCATTCAGCCGTCAAGAGGAAAGGGGAATATTTTCGACACTTGGGTGCATATCCCTGTCAAATTCAATTTTTTTTTTATTTGTTTTGCTTAGAATCGAAAGAACCCACATCCACCATGATAAGACCACATGTCAGCCCAACAAGACATGCGTCCAATTCCCGGGCAGAGTAGGTGTGTTTACCGATTCTAAGATTTAGGCCAAAGGACAAGCAGTGGGACCCATAAGGTCAGTCAGCGCTGAAATGAAAATTGACAGTAAAAAGGATCTAAAGGTGTAACAGTTGGAAAGCCTCGCTGCTGCATTGTGAAACAATTGTTAGAGAGGGTGGAAAGTAAGATGGAAGAAAGATATATGAACGGAGGTATATCAAAAGGAATGAAAGGTGTTGCAGCTAGGGGCCGAAGGGTCGCTGCAAAGAACCGTAAGTAATGCCTACAGTGCACCTCGTGAGGTGCGCTGACGGCACTACCCACCTACTGGGGTTTATTGATTATAATTCCCTTTGAATGTAATTTATTCCTGAGGTAAAGTGAGCTTGATATTGACGAGTCAGTACGGTATAGTATTGAAATGTCATGTCCTGGTATTTATATGTTCTTTTTTTCATAGTGGACTCCTATAGAGCTGGTACTTCTATAACGTTTATTTGCATATTTACATAATGTTCATTTGCATATTTATGTAATGTTTATTTGCATATTTACATAATGTTCATTTGCATAATGTCTCCTTGTGCCTAATAATCATGGCAAGATGTTGCTGTGTTCTGTAGCCGTTTTTTTTTCCGTAATTTCTAGTACACTTATGCGTGACTTGGAATTAGCATTTTATTTTCTAAAGTTTTGCATTTTTATCTTCCTTTATCTTCGTATCGTTTTATAGTGCAGAATGCCCTTGACTCGACATTAGCATTCTTCATTTGCATTTTGCCTAATTGTCCCTAATTAGCCTGGGTTTGGTACTTGCGTAGTGTGGTCCAGTTCAGATTAGTCTTGGTTTTGTACTTCCTGTTTATTTTAATTTTTTTCTTTGTCTCACCAACTCGACTTGAATCAAGTTTCTTTTTTTACCTTAATGTTTAATTGATAATTATATTAGATATTAAGATGGAAAAAAAAGAAACGACTACGAATTGTATTTATTTGACTTGAATGGCCATTTTGTTTTGGTGAATGATTTTTACCCGAGTGGATTTTTATGTAAAAGTTTTTCCTCGTAAAGATATCGAACATGATTGTTCATTTGTTGTTTATCGCTTAATTATGCATTCCACCACTGATTTTTATTACTAACTTACTGTTGATAATTGTATTTTATTGCGTTTTGCAACATAACAGACAAGTGTTCATTCTCCTAGCACATGTGCAATACAGAATCTACGTGATGTAGCAAGAGTGAGTTTTATGCTGAATTGCCCATCTGTTGATAACATTCACCCGAGGCTTGCAATTCACTAAATCCTATTACGCCAGTTTATGGTACCAAGTCAGTCAGTTACTCTCTCTCTCTCTCTCTCTCTCTCTCTCTCTCTCTCTCTCTCTCTCTCTCTCTCTCTCTCTCAGCTTTGAGTTACGCAGATACTTTGATGTTGCGTACGTACAGTACGAGAAGCAGATATCGCCACTTATACCTTCTGCGGTGGTTAGTAAAGTGAGTGCACCTCTTGCGGTGCACTGCAGGCATTACTTAAGGTTCTTCGCAGAGTCCCCTCGGGCCCTAGCACCAACTCCTTTCGTTCCTTTTACTGTACCTCCGTTCGTATTCTCTTTCTTCCATCTGACTTTCCCCCCTTCTCCTAACACTTGATTCATAGTGCAACTGCGAGGTTTCCCTCCTGTTACGCCTTTCAGTCCTTTCTACTGTCAATTTCCGTTTCAGCGCTGAATGACCTCATAGGTCCCACCGCTTGGCCTTTGGTCCAAATCCTGTATATTCTTTCATTACACCTTTTAACATATTGCGCCACTAACTAGTACCGACATAAGGCCTGCTTATTCTTAACCAACCAATTAACCTTCCAGGAATTTTTCCTCTCACTGACACTCGACCCTAATGTATTGCTTATTTGTTTATGATGTAACCGCTGTGTTTTCTTAATCATGTTCTGGCAACCTACGGGTCAACAGTGCGTCCGAATCGTATCGTCTAGGCTTCCAGGATAATGAAACATTAAGACTAGTTGGTCCCGGCTGAAATACCTTTAATACACATAAGTTGCATAAAATCCACAAAACTCAAGCGAGAATGCCATTAACAGTATATACATATGTATGTATGTGTATGTGTGTGTGTATATATATATATATATATATATATATATATATATATATATATATATATATATATATATATATATATATATATATATATATGGAACAAAAATATATACACAATTATATATATATATATATATATATATATATATATATATATATATATATATATATATATAGGGAACAATGGAACAAAAAAGTGAAATAAGAACAGAAAGAAATGTAAAGTAATTTTTTAAACTGAATTAGTAGCTGTGTGGGTGATTATGTAAGGAAAGTTAGCAGTTTCTCTCTCTCTCTCTCTCTCTCTCTCTCTCTCTCTCTCTCTCTCTCTCTCTCTCTCTCTCTCTCTCTCTGCGGCTTTTGTAAATACATATAATTTTTAAGACGGCATCGCCTGGGAGTGTTAAATCTTCTCAATCAGAACAGACCGTATTTCTCATATCGTTACTTGAGAATTCCGTACGTCTTCATCTCCAAGGATAGGTACTCCACCCACCTGCCAATGAATATCATTTACGGACTGTGGTTAATAACTCTCTCAATTTTACGGTCTGAGGTTAGGGTTTTACTAACATGCAATCCCATATGCGAGGTTACAGTTGCTTATTAAGACGTACAGTGGGGGTAATAAAAAGACGAAGTCGTTGAAGGTTTTTTTTTTTTTTTCAGAAAGTTTCGTCTAGTGGTTAGGTTTCCCCGGTCTCTCTCTTGAACGTTGGTCTGTGAGTTTTTTCTTTTTTTTAAATAATCCCAGAACAAAGTTGCCGTATTTTGGATGCCTATCTGAGCTGGCATTGATGTCCTGGACGGAAACTTACCAAATTTTGTCAGTTTTATTTTTCCCCAAAAAATTCGTTTGGGAAACTCACGGGAGCTGTTAAAAATGGCGAGCGTTAGCTTCTGGACTTGCGACCCAATAGCAGGGGTTAAATGTTGAAGAGGCGGCCTTAAAACTGTCAGAAATTTTCGAAGAAATGTTCCGGGGTCTATGCCGTACATTTTTATCGTCCGTCAGAATTGTAGGGCTCCTGGCCTTTGTTCCTTTGGTTATAATTGGATCGTGTTTTTTGGGCTCGCAAAAGTCATCTGGCTAGAGTTTATAACCATATAAAACTACGCTTACATGCAACATGAGAGAGAGAGAGAGAGAGAGAGAGAGAGAGAGAGAGAGAGAGAGAGAGAGAGAGAATATTACTACTTAGGAATTTTTTTTTTATTTTGTTTATAGATGATGGGAATGAGAATCGTCAACCTTGAGTGTATTTTATGGATGCAAGATAGAAAAGATTTTGGGTAATTTCATAGTGAAGTTTAGTACATACACACACACACATTACTATATCATGGTGAATTGGTATGAATTCACACGTAGATACTCGTATTTTACTGTGGGTGAATATATGAATACGTTTGTATTCAGACGATAGAGAAGAGGAGGTGGAGACCACCTTCCAAGTGAATTTAATTGAGAGAGGTAGATTAAGTTTCATTATTCACCATATTTTTAAAGTCATAAAAATACTCTAACATTACTTTTGGCAGTAGATTCCGTTTTTCACTTATCAATTTTTTTTAACAATGGTTATTTTGGGCGAGTGTCCGGAGGACTATTATAATACCCAAGCGTCGTAGTCGGTGTTGGACCTTGTGCAAAGGTCAAGGTTATAGATAAAAGTCTTCATACTATTTCGCTTACGAATTTTAACCCACCCTGCGAGCTCTGTTGTCTTGTGACAACAGTACAGAGATAATGTTTTGGTATTAGGTGATGGGTCCGGAAGGAAAACAAGAATCAGGTCCTGCCGTGCCTCCACAGGATTTTATCTCCCAAATTTGCATATACTCTTGGGCCCTTGCAGGTTCTTCGGAGCCCTCCTCGAGGAAGCCCTCTGGAATTCGGCAAATGAGTCTCGTCGTTGTGCCATGGGAAAGTTACGAATTGTTGGCGTTGGAAGTTATCTCTAATCTTTGGCTTCGATGGGGCTGATGTATTCGGTATGCTAAGTTGGCCGCAGTAACTAACCTCTCTCTCTCTCTCTCTCTCTCTCTCTCTCTCTCTCTCTCTCTCTCTCTCTCTCTCTCTCTCTCTCTCTCTCTCTCTCTCTCATGCTCCTTCAAACATTCGATTAAGTTTATAGGTGCGGGGTAGTTGGCTGACATTTGAGATCAGAGGACTCGGTATTAATCATGAACTGTTTGTATGTCGCAAGCAAGAATATATAGAATTTGATCATATGATTTCTGCGACTCGTGTGAAAATGAGGTCCTTTTGCGGACCCAGCAGATGTAAACAGTGTGCTGTAACTCCCAGCTACGACACCCCGGTTTGGATTGTATCGATACATGATTGTGGATTTTCAAGTGATTGTTGTTAGTGTCATGTATGACTGTGGATTTTCAAGTGATTGTTTTTAGTATCATATATGATTGTGGATTTTCAAGTGATTGTTGTTAGTATCATGTACGACTGTGGATTTTCAAGTGATTGTTTTTAGTATCATATATGATTGTGGATTTTCAAGTGAATGTTGTTAGTATCATATATGACTGTGGAATTTAAAGTGATTGTTGTTATGTTTTTAGTATCATACATGACTGGAATTTCAAGCGATTGTTGTTCGTATTGTCATAATCGTCTGTACGATTATTTCTGCAAAATTCAAGGATGAGACCTTAATTCACCGCGAGTGATTGTGCGTATAGGAGAGCAGGAAGAGGAGATTAAAGCTTCAAGTGATGAATGAGGAAATAATAGGGCTCGTGAAGAAGAAGAAGAAGAAAAAAGGGAGATTGATTGAGTTGCAATGGCACGGCAGAAGGGAAGATTGGGTTCAGGCTTGCAAAAAATTATTATTACTATAATTTTCGTTACCATCAATGAAGTTGTTTCAGCAGAAATCGCATTTTTTTTTTATACTGTGCTTGCCAGCGAGGTTGTTCGCCGTATGCTTGTATAAAACTCAAGAGGCAGAGTTGAAAGCAAATAGGAAGGTGGAAACGGTTGAGAACTGCTTTTAGCAAACAAATACAAGCTTGAATGGCGTCAAAGAATCTCCTTGTTTACCGTTTGGCTTTGCATTGGGATTCAGTCGCGGCTCTCACGCAGGAATCCGAAAGCACTGGGGTGCTTTTAAATTACCCGTATGGCCTAGAATTATTCGGAGACCCTGATTCGCTACCCAAATTAGCATTCCCCGCTACCGACCTTTTTTTTTTTTTTTTTTTTTTTTTTTTTTTTTTTGCATGGTCGCCTGGTCTGCTTGGAGAATGTGTTCGGACACCGCGCGATTTGCTTGTGAGGATGCTGTAGTCTGAAATAGATGCAGCATGAGAGAGAGAGAGAGAGAGAGAGAGAGAGAGAGAGAGAGAGAGAGAGAGAGAGAGAGACTTCAAGTGGAGATATTATGAGAACTAAGAGATCTCTTGAGCGGATTTTTGTGTCATCAAGAAGAGGTCTCTTAGCGGATGCGACAGAAATGCGAAGAGGTCCTGAGCGTACATGGCAGAATTGAGAGAGGTCCTCGTTGGTTGCAAGAGAAATGAGAAAATTCTTGGATTATGTGAGGTAGATTTATGAGAGATCGTAAACAGGTGCAAGAAGAATGGGGAAGGCCTAGGTAGGTGAAAGGGGAAGGAGGAATTCATATTATATAAATCAGTAATAGGGGAATTGAGAAGTGAGGAAAGTCTGAAGTGAGCGCAAGGAAAAAGAGGAACATAAATTTTCATCCGTTTACTCTTGGGTCGTAATTCATCATGACATGAGTGATTCACGCGCACAGACCACCATTATCTTGACATCCAAACCGTTTTACCTCGTTAAGATTCACTTAGCCCGCAAGTCCCGCTTGGACGGAGATTAATCTCGACAGTTACAGTTAACAAACCTCGTTAACCTCCGTCAGGTAACGAGTGGCAAGAGGGTCCGGATAGATGGAGGTAGTTGAAGAGGTTTGGGATATTTTGGAGGAGATGATATAGGTAATTTTTACTTCCTATAAGTTATGTTTTTGATACAGTTTGCTTCTTTATCCATATCTCAGCGGGATTACGCCCAAACGTTTTTGGATTTCTATGAGAATTTGACCAACGGGGAAAAGTTAAGTATACCTTAGTTTAACCAGACCACTGAGCTGATTAACTGCTCTCCTATGGCTGGCCCGAAGATTTGGATTTATTTTACGTGGCTAAGAACCAGTTGGTTACCTAGCAACGGGACCTACAGCTTATTGTGGAATCCGAACCACATCATAACGAGAAATGAATTTCTATCACCAGAAATAAATTCCTCTTAGTCTTCATTGGCCGGTCGGAGATTCGAACTCGCGGCCAGCAGAGTGCTAGCTGAGAACGGAACCCACTCGCCCAACGAGGAACTGTTGACCAACGGGGAGCCTCGTGACTAAACAACAAGTGGTTAGACTTTGGGAGAGATAGAAATGGGTTGGTGGGATAGATTGCTGAACCTCGTAGGAGGTTTGCGGTCTCCGATGGTCTTGTTTTTAAAGGGTAGTGGGGCAGGGAACCAAATAGCTGCAACCCCTTTCGCTTCTTTTACTCAACCTCCTTTCATGTTCTCTGTCTTCCATCTTACTATCCACCCGCTTCTAACAATGGATTCATAGTGCAAACTGCGAGGTCTTCCTCCTGTTGCACCTTTCAAACCTTTTACTGTCAATTTCCGTTCCAGCACTGAATGACCTCATAAGTCCCAGTGCTTGGCCTTTGGCCAAAATTCAAATGGCTCTTCTCCTTTCGCCCCAGGAAAACAAGAAGGCAAAGAGAGGAAGAATGACGAGGCTGAACGATAAAGGAAGATAGAACGGGAGAAGATAGTGGGCAGAATAAGTGGAAAATATGAACGGTTGTTAGACGGAATGGAGCTGACAGGAAGCAGCAATAAATGGAGACGGCGGAGCAAGTGAACGAATTGAGTAGACGAGAGACAATTGAGACAGATGGAGGAACAATAGAGTAAACTGAAAAGACAGGAGTGTTAAAGTGAATGAAGATCTGTTAGTATTTGAGAGGGAGTACCTTGGGGAAAATTATTTAATTTGAATGGCATTAGAAGAATGAAGTAGGTAGGAGAGAGTCAGAAAGAGCTGAGGTACAGAAGGAGGCTGCGTAGTGGGAACTGGTCAAAATATATGACGGGGACGGCGAAGCATCAGAACAAACTTTGGAGGTGTGAGTTTAGAATAGGGTAAGTAGGAAATATTGTAAAGAATGTAAAAGCTCCAAGAACATTTTGCACTAGACTCCAAAATGCATTAATATTAGCCTGAATAGGTTAGTTAATGCTTCTGAATATGGTAGTAATAACAGTCTGTCCAGTGTACAGTCTAATTAGGCTTAATTTTAGACATTTCAAATTCCAGTATTTTTCTGATTTTCCTGTGGTATAAAAACCACACACTTGTAACTTTGTGAGAGAGTTTGGACCAGAATAAACTGTAGGAAAAAGCTCCAATTAAGATGAGAAGAGGGATGTCGAAATAAACCGCGTAGATAGGAAAAGGATAGAGTAAACGGAGAAGATGGAGAACTCTTGGAATTTATTATAGACCTGATAGGAAAAGTGAAAGTCAACAGAGAAAGTAAATGGATGAGATATGAGCGAATTGTGATAAATAAAGGATGATTAAACATAGACGGTAAGCAGGAAGGGGGAGATTCGGAGGAAACGGTGTACATAAGAAAGGATTAGAGCTAATGGAGTGTATGAAAGAGATTGAATAAGAATAAAAGTATATGATTAGTTTTCATGATGATTCGTGATGAGCGTATACGCTCAGAGACGGCTGCGAATAGACTGCCTTTTGTGTTAAGAAAAATTGAGTAGATAGAGCAAATAAACAAAACTATAAATCAGTGGTTCTCAGTCATTTTATAGTGATGGCACCCTAACTAATGTCATCGTTACCGTGGCACCATTTAGTCACCATTCCACCATATCGCACGAATGAACTTATTCGGTGAATAAAATTATTATCCATACTCAAACCAAAATCAGCACACCGTACTATATATATATATATATATATATATATATATATGTGTGTGTGTGTGTGTGTGTGTGTGTGTGTGTGTGTATGTGTGTGTGTGTGTGTGATATGTTAATATATTAGAGTAGATACACTGATTATAATTATATGAAGACTTCTGCAAAAAAAATCTTGCGCCACTCCCAGGCACTGTCTGTGGCACCCCAGGGCGCCACGACACCCAGTTTGAGAATCACTGTTATAAATAAATAAGCAGTCTACAATACAAGGGAGAAATTGCGCATCGTCGCAAGGCACTCAGAAGTAATGTGAAAGTATCTCTGGTACGAATAGTAATTGTTCATGAATCTGGTTTTAGTTTTCTGTAAAAGAAAACTATTGCGACGGCTTTGTCTGCCCGTCCGCACTTTTCTGTCCGCCCTCAGATCTTCAAAACTACTAAGGCTAGCGGGCTGCAAATTGGTATGTTGATCATCCACCCTCCAATCTTTAAACATACCAAATTGCAGCCCTCTAGCCTCAGTAGTTTTTATTTTATTCAAGGTTAAGGTTAGCCATGATCGTGCGTCTGGGACCGCTATAGGTGCCAACGTCACACGCCATCACCGGGCCGTGGCTGAAAGTTTCATGGTCCGCTGCTGAGAGTTTCATGGGCCGTGGCTGAGAGGTTCATACAGCATAATACGCTGTACAGAAAACTCGATTGCGCCGAAGAAACTTGACGCTTTTTTTTTTTTTTTTTTTTTTCATAATGGAAATCAGTACCCTCTCCATACATTGATATTAGCCCCCAGCTGAAAGACCAGCCTGATTGATTTTCTGGGCAAATTGACGGTCGTAGTCGCCGTACCTCTTGATTGTTGAGCCTCGGGCATTCGGCTGAATTGATTCTGATGGTAATTTGTTTTGATGCAAACCTTCGGCCAGACTTTATTGCGATCGTAAATCGTTTTGACGCCAACTTACGATCGGAACCAATCGGTGTTCTGTTCCGTGGATGTCCTCGGGGAAACACTATACCCCATTTTTTCTTCTTCTTCTCTCTCTCTCTCTCTCTCTCTCTCTCTCTCTCTCTCTCTCTCTCTCTCTCCTTTTCAAAGCACGAAAGATGATTTACCGTGTTTTTATGAAGTCAAATGAGGCCGTTTTATGCACCAAGAAGCATAAAACGGGTAATGGCGATGAAGTCGACAATGATTGTGGTTTCGAGACCAGCTTCATGGTTTTTTGACTGCTTTCATGCACCACTAATGATTGAGCGAACAACGGCGTAAACAGCAGCAGCAGCTGCTGCTATTGCTTGCGTGCAAATCCAGCCTTCTAATATTAATTTACTGCTATTAATCGAAGCTTCCGTTATTTTACTCTTAACAGTCTACACAACCTGGTATTTCCAAAGCCACCGTTAGCAGTACTATCAGGATGTCCACAGCCGCTATCAATTTGGGATATCCGTCTGGAAGATACAGTATTTTGCAATTATATAAACAGATTTTTTATTTACTTCAGTCTGAGTCCATTTGCCAATCATAAGCAAGCTCAGGGTCTGCAATGACATTGGCTGTGGATGTTTACTGTCAGCTCCTGACAGAACAAACAAACACGTAAAATAAATGAGCTGGTTGTATCCTCATGTCATGACGTTCCTTTCAGCAAACTCTCGAGTCATTATCAAATCTGAAGAGCGTGTCAGTCTCTCCCTCTGCCTAGCGTGTCAGTCTCTCTCTCTGCCTATCCGTGTCGTCCTTCATCGACTGTCATCTACTTGAAGAGAAGCCCTGCAATCTCGTATACTGTCCACCCCTTCTTGAGTGACAGTTTTTGTGGGCTTTAGGTCTGTAATGGCAGGCGCCTTGTGTGATGGTGTCACTCTCTAGACATACCTATTGCTGAATAAACCCTCGTGTTCTGGCTTAGCTATTGTTGGTCTTCCATAGCCGTCCGTTCATTGTCTGCAAGCCACATTGATTAATTAGCAGCGCGCATTAATCATCGTCCGGTATCTGTGAGCGACTGTCAGGTGTTAAAAGATCAGCACCTTTTCGTCATCGAGTTGTTTTCGGATGTCCAACCGTACTTTCATCATCCGAAGCCATGATCGTTTTCAGGGAATTCCACGCCGGATTTCTAGGCGCTACTCTCTTAGAGTGGATGTTTGTTGAAGAAGGCAGAGAGAGGATGTGTAGCGGAGAGGGGATGTGTACCGTCTTATCAGAGGTTTCCCAAGCGGAAGTGTTTCGTGTGTTTAGGGCGCGAAACGAATTTGGCCACCGGTTGCTGAGGAAACCGACAGGAATAACTAAAATTTCTAGATATTTGATTATCAGTCAGGAGGATGGTTGAGGGTTTTTGTAAACTTACCGTTTTAAGCTTCCCGTTAGTTACTTTTACTTTCGGTAAATGAAACGTTTTGATTTCATATATATGTGTGTGTGTGTGTGTGTGCACACACACACACATATATATATATATATATACAGTATAATATATATATATATATATATATATATATATATATATATACATATATATATATACACACATATATATATATATATATATATATATATATATATATATATATATATATATATATATATATATATATATATATATATATATATATATATATATATATATATATGGTACAAAGGTTAGGATAGGTGAAAGGATGGGTCAATGTGTTTTAAAACGGTTCAGTCATGTGGAGAGACTGGAGGACGAGATTTAAAAGTAAGGGTAATTCAGAATTGTCAGGAGACAGGAGGAGAGGGAGGCTTAGAAAGAGCTTACTGATGGAAAAAGAAGTCTCAAGAAGTGTGCGTGCAATATCGAGGTTAGTGGCGCATTGTTTGAAAAAGTTTAACGTACCGCTGATGAGCACTCCTGGCAGGTGTATGAGGTAGCTAATGATGTGGAAGTTTTACTACACAGGATATTCATCCATGATTCTGAAATAGAAGGATGAATGTGGGAATGACTGTCGTGTTGTTTTTTTATCTGAAGTCGCCACCTGTATGGAGAACCTGTTAATGTTTAACAGGGAGAATATATATATATATATATATATATATATATATATATATATATATATATATATATATATATATATGTATGTGTGTGTGTGTGTGTGTGTATAAAACTATATATGTATTGTCAACAATTAAGTAATTACGTCTCTTATCTACTGTGGTAGAGAAACTGATGTTAAACAGATTATTTTTATATTGATTAGTTCAGTAGATGTCATTTTAAATAGCCAGCAGACTCTTTGTGTATGTGTGTGTGTGTGTGTGTGTGTGTTTGCAGTGGGTTGAGGGACCATTTAGTTACAGAACCACTGATTAAAGAAATACAAGTAAATGCGCCGAAATGTCTTCGGCGCAATGGATTTTTCTGTACATCGTATAATGCTGTATGAAACTCTCGATGTGCTGCAGTATGAAACTCTCATTCACGAACTGGCAGGCTCAGTTGCTCCCCAGATGCGGTCAAGTGAAGATTCGCCGGCGGCTGGCATTTCTAGAGGTGCCAAACGCACGATCCTTGGCTAACCTTAGCCTTAAATAAAATAAAAACTACTGAGGCTACAGGGCTGCAATTTGGTGTGTTTAATGATTGGAGTGTGGATGATCAACATACGGATTTGCAGCCCTCTAGCCTCAGTAGTTTTTAAGATCTGAGGGCGGACAGAAGGAGTGCGGACGGACAGACAAAGTCATCTCAATAGTTTTCTTTTACAGAAAACTAAAAAACTGAAGAGTCTTAGACATAATTCGTTCCATGGTTACATTTTCAGAATGCCAAATTTTCACGATTGTGTAATGTAGTCAATGCGCTGTATATTTTCCTCCCAAAATGACGGACGGTCCCTTGCAATCAACAAAAACTCGACGCGAGAAGAAACTGCGTAGCGCATTGTGTTCAGTAATCTGCATTCAAGGGTAAAACCCCGCTACACGTTTCGTGAACATCTTGGAACGGATTGTACACAGAGGTTTTCGTAGAGAAACCCGTTTCCTGGCCGTCGATAGCGTTTATTGCTGAAAGGCTGTGGCTGGCTGACACTTTGGGCAAAGGTCAGCCTCCGGGAATTCTCGAGCTCAGTGAGGTTTCCCTCAAGATATCTGGGTCGCGCGTCGCTTCAGAAGGGATTTTACCCAATCGAAGACGCGAACGACCTACAGATGAATTTGTAACGAGGGTTCTGGAAAGCTTCCTATTTGAAGGACAAATTGCAGTTGCTGTATCGTATTCTAGGATTTTTTGGGGGATTTTCTGGGATTTTCTACGAGAGAGAGAGGGACCCAGACTCTAAACTGTACAGTTTGTGCTCTTTTGATAGATATCATGCAGCTTTTTTTTCTTTTTCTTTTTCTTTTGCTCTTGTTTGCAAGTCCTTTTCGTCAAGTCATGATTGAAGATAAAAGGCGTGACAGAAGTGGTGCAACCTTAGCTTGATGACATTGCGCCATGAAAAAAAAAATGCATTGACATTGCGCCATGAAAAAAAAAATGCAGTTGTGACTGCCAACCTTTAAGTGATCTTTCTCTGCTTTTCATACACATTCTTCCTGTCATAATTTGAGTAGTTCAAGTCACAAGAGAGAGAGAGAGAGAGAGAGAGAGAGAGAGAGAGAGAGAGAGAGAGGAACAGAATGATATTCGCAGTTTTATTCCGGAGCAAAGCAAACCTGGTTCGTCAGCTTACCGTTCAGACAACATACTTGTGCTGTCACTTATATGATTGACAATTCCCAGGACCCTGATTTGAGTTGCATGGTTAAAAAAAAAAAAAAATGTTGCCTATATCTTTCGTTTCTTTCGTCTTGTAGAAATTTGGACGTCAGAATTCGATTGAGAAAGATTAGAATTTTCCATACATTAGTCTTTTGGCCGTTCAGAGTAGCTAATGATTAGTTTCGAGTTGACTCGCAAGGAAGACTAATAGGAAAAGATTAAAAACGTTATGTCAATCATTAATTTGTGGCTCCTTGCCGAAAGTTAATTTGTGGTCGTTCTATTTTGACTCACAGAAAGATATGAAAGATCTCACACATGCTTAAAAAGATAAAAAAAAAAAAAAGCTAATTCATGCACATAGTTTGTGGGTCTTCATTGAAGCTATATTTTGGGTACTGGACTTTCACTCGCAGAAATAAAGTAATTCAAAGGCGCGCGCGCGCCCCCTAAAAAAAAAAATACGAGAATACTCATGACTTAAGATTCTTACGCACAGTTGAAACATGGGCGGCCGAATTTGACCCACGAAAGCGAATAAAAAAAAAGGAACATTTCTCTGTCATTTGGCTTAAATCTGTGAAGGACGCAAGGGCGAGCGACCTCACCGTCCAAAAACAACCCATAAATAAGTAGTAAATCTCTTAAGTGGCATCGATTGGAAAAGAGACCAGACAATCGCACACGTGTCTGAATTTACGATGTGGCCTCAACTAATTCGTATGACATTCAAGTGTTAAATTGTCCCTCAGTTTTTTCAGCGGGAGCGATTAACAGTTTAAATCCCCCGGAGATTTATGGCGTAAAGAGGGTACCTATCGGCTGCCAGATTTTTATTTCTTTCGTATCATTTTTTTTTTAGTATTATAGCGGCAACTTTTTTTTTTTTTTTTTTTTTACATTTTGGGGAATATCTTTGAAAAAGAACAGCTTGTTTTTAGTGTAGTAACATAGAAATAATGCAACAGAACAGAATGTTCAAGAGTAGAAATGTTTTTCCATTATAATTTTTCATTGTTTTTCATTGACCTTTCAAGAATGTACTTACGTCAGAAAAAATTACAATGCGAATTTAAGAAAAGGAACAATTCCGATTCCTTGTGCCATTTTACTGACTGCCACGCAAACGTTGTCGAAAATAGACATGGTTTGAGATGCCATGATTCTCTGAGTAGCTATAGAAGTTTAGTGCTTATGTCTTGATCATGGTATGCATAATAAAGACATGGTATGCATGATAAAGACGTGGCATGCATGATAAAGTGTTTTGTTTGTGATTAGGAATTTATAGCAATGATTCACAAGTTATGCAGTGCGCGATCCGGGTCTTATAAGATCTGTAATATTTGAGTCCTGATATATTTGTAATGCCTATATACCGATTGATTTGAATGATTTACAAAGGTTACCAAGATTTTTGCAAGAGTGTTGGTCTCAATGTAACCCCCAGATACTTAATGTTTGTGGCAGTTTTGAATATGGGCTGTTTCATTTGCGAGATGTACTGACCTTCGCCTGAGCAGGTCCATGAAACGTGTCGGTATTCGCGCAAGGTTTTTGAATATTTTATTTCCTTAGGATTCATCGGCGCAGAAGTAGCAAGACTGAAATCATGCGAGTTCTTTGTGGGTCACGGAAAATTCGGTTTAGGGCCATGTGACTTGTTTATGGTCGTTTGACAGGCTCTGCGCATAAGAGCAAGACCTTGCAGTGACGCAAGACCACCTGGTAATCTGACAGCTCTGTCTGTTAGTTCGTACCGACAAAGTCGGTTTGCCCTTCCGTCTGGCTGGTCATTTGTACGTGGCCCTGTTTGTCTGTCACGCTCACCTGTCGTTGCAACACTCTTTCGACATCGTTGAGCGGGTCTCAGTCAAACGTGGGACAGGGGTACACTAGTATTGCGTAGATGTGTGTCTGAAGCGAGGTTGTTTGTTAGTTTATTCGTCATTGCATCTGTGATTCTTATCTTGGCATGGCAACTTCTCTCACACTCTTGGTAAGCTATCACGCGTATACCCTAAATGTGCATGTCATAGTCTTTACGGTATCATGAGCCAGAATGCTCTCAGAGGTAGGGTGGTTGGGTCTTTGGAGGGAGCGTGTAATGCTCCAGGGATGCGCTTGAAATGCTTATTATTTTAAGATTCGTTGCTGTTATGAATATATTGTTTTACTTAAGAAAAGCATTATAATATATATATATATATATATATATATATATATATATATATATATATATATATATATATATATATATATATCAGTTAAATCCTACAGGTCTTTTTCCACTTAGGTTGTGATTCTAGTGTGCTACTTTTCCGGTTTTCACAAAGTACCGAGGGATGAGGTCGATGGCCCCTTGCCCTTCACACTGACAGAGACTAGCTCTGGTCAAATAACGACCAGTTAAATAATTCACTGATTACATAACCAAAGATACGCTGGGGTTAAAGGGAAGGTGCCAACATGTCTCCATTCCTCTTTGCCAAAATATATCCATTCCTTTTTGCCAAGATTTCTCCATTTCTCTTTGCTTGCCAACATATCTCCATTCCCTGTGCCAAAATATATCCATTCCTCTTTGCCAACATATCTCGATTTCTCTCTGCCAACATATCTCGATTTCTTTTTGCCAACATATCTCCATTCCTCTTTGCCAATATATCTCCATTCCCTTTGCCAAAATATATCCATTCCTCTTTGCCAACATATCTCGATTTCTCTTTGCCAACATAATCTCGATTTCTCTTTGCCAAAATATGTCCATTCCTCTTTGCCAACATATGTCCATTCCTATGCCAACATGTATCCAGTCCTCTTTGCCAACATGTATCCATTCCTCTTTGTCAAAATATCTCCAGTCCTCTTTGCCAACATATCTCCATTTCTCTTCGCCAGTATACCTCCACTCTTCTTGATCAAAATATCTCCATTCCTGTTTGCCAGCATATCCCCATTCCTTTTTCGAGTGAGCCAAACCCAGGCTGTGCCATCTGTGAGAACGCCCACAACCTCACTACGTAATGGGCGTAAAAGCGTAAATAATATATATTTCATATTCACTTGTGTTAGGCTTCCGCCGTCGATGATTATTTTTCGAACGGGTTCCTTTAAAAGCCCGGGCTTGACCTGGGCTTGCTCCGACTCGACTTTCACGTACCCTGTGATTATGGGATTTAATACCTCGACGAACAGGAACAGAAATGATCAGAACTGTGCGAATATTTCTCTTTTGTTTTTTGAAGGACTTAGCTTTAATTAACTCTCCGCTTTTTCAGAAGTTGTTCTGGGCGAGGTAAATGTCATATTCTTACCTGTGCGTAACCTTTGAAATAAAATTCAGGTTATTCAGGGGTCACTGTTCAGTTGTTATTCTTGAGACCCTAAAGTGGCGTGGTTAGTGTCGTACTAAGAAAGGTCCCAGCTGATGATCAGTCGTTGCGACGCCACATTGCTTGAGCGGATCAGCCGGTGGTGACTTCATTAAAAGCTAGTAAACATTCCCTCCCACAAACCTCTTATTAGGAAAGCAAAGCAGTATTATAATATAGAATTTTGAGGACGCCAAGATAAAAGTAAAGAAGACCAATTAATAAAAGTATAAAGTTTATTTACACTTGACATAAACCATAGCAGATTAAGCACAAACATCCCATGACTGTGCTTAATCTGCTATGATTGAGGCTAAGTGTAAATAAACTTTATATTTTTATTATTTTCGTCTCTTTTTACTTTGATTCTGGCGTTCTCAAAATTCTTTATTATATATAATATATTATGCATAATATATTATATATATATATATATATATATATATATATATATATATATATATATATATTATATATGTATATATATATATGTGTGTATATATATATATATATATATATATATATATATATATATATATATATATATATATATATATATATATATATATATATATATATATATGTGTGTGTATATATATATATATATATATATATATATATATATATATATATATATGTATATGTGTGTGTATATATATATATATATATATATATATATATATATATATATATATATATATATATATATATATATATATATATATATATATATATATATATATATAATATAATATGCACAAATATATATACTGTATATATTCATTTATTTTTCATATACAGTACATATGCTTTTATATGTATGGAGAGAGAGAGAGAGAGAGAGAGAGAGAGAGAGAGAGAGAAGGGGTGGGGGGAGCGATCTTCACAAACGATACGCAGAATTTGAAAGTTGAATTCCTTGAAGGGATTTCTATGGCAAATAGAATGTTGCGCTGGACCGTGCGCTGTATCCGGCCGCCCTGGTGGGATAAAGATAATGAATTGCTCTGTCTTACTCATCATCCTTGAAGAGTCCCTCGTCCTCCGTCTTCCTCTTAAGGAAGTAAAGTCGAGTATCCTAGGGTGACTGGGTTTGTGGTCAGTTATTCCCTTGTTTTCCTGTCCTGTGGTGCAGTTGGACGTGTGTGACGTATTGCTATTTTTTATTTTTTTTATTTTTTTCACCCTGAGTTTGGGTACTGGTTTTCCTGATTTGAACTCTCTCTCTCTCTCTCTCTCTCTCTCTCTCTCTCTCTCTCTCTCTCTCTCTCTCTCTCATTATGCCGGCCTGGTCGTCTAATTGGTCATGAACGTTTTTTAGTGCCTTCATTATGCAAATGATATATCTAATGTACACGTTTGATGTCCTAATTAAAAAAGGAAGAGTATCCAGAGGTTACCTTTTACTCTATTAGGTATAATTCTCTCTCTCTCTCTCTCTCTCTCTCTCTCTCTCTCTCTCTCTCTCTCTCTCTCCTTATTTGTATGTATAAGCAAGTAATCTTTCTCCTGTCGTTATCAGTAATTTCCTCATTTTGTTTGTTGTGTTTAGGGCAGTG
This sequence comes from Macrobrachium rosenbergii, assembly GCF_040412425.1. NCBI lineage: Eukaryota > Metazoa > Arthropoda > Malacostraca > Decapoda > Palaemonidae > Macrobrachium > Macrobrachium rosenbergii. Next base: position 52,836,867 of record NC_089755.1, on the reverse strand, counting down.
AGGGGCCCAGATTGAAGCCCCAAGGCCCATTTGTTACTGGTCGCCTAAGCTTTGGGCTAGGTTCCTGGTAATTAATCGACTTGTGTGTCTCTTAGCATGTGAGCAGAAGGGCATGATAGTATATGGAATTGACCCGTATATATATATATATATATATATATATATATATATATATATATATATATATATATATATATATAGAGAGAGAGAGAGAGAGAGAGAGAGAGAGAGAGAGAGAGAGAGAGAGAGAGAGAGAGAGAGATTTGTGTCCATACGTTAAAAAGATAGAAATTTTGCGATAAAATTCGCCTTAATTTGGGTAGGCTTTTTAATTAATACTTCAAGTCATACCCTTCTGATTTTGAGATTTGAATTTGAAATGTTCAGTCACATATGCATATCGATCATCTCGGTCACATACTGCTGTTTGTGACATCACTAAGTTCATCTCGATTCTGTTGCGGACATCACTGAGATATTGTCTACTTGGCTCTTATTTCTTGACGATAGGAAGGTCTTATTTAATATAGGTAATATTGATATTTAATATTTTTGTCCCGATTTTGTCTATTTCGTTAGTTTTCCTTGGATCGTGGGAACCGGAACTAGGTGTCAATCACAGTCGGGATCTCCTTTGAATTGTAAATAAGTGTCTCTATCTTCCTCAGTACTCTCTTCGTCATTTTGGTTTATTAATTGAATACTTGGGTATGTTGGACTTAACTAAATACGTAATGTATAATAAAACAATTTTGTTCAGAAAAATCTATAATGTATTTCCGTATTTTTTTTATTCATATTATTTTGTTCTTCCGTGCTCTTCACTTGCTATGCAATTCAGTTATTCATATGTTTTTTTTTTTTTCATTCTCTCTCCGTACTCCATCCTTGTACTTCTTCCCCCCTCCCCGTAATTTTGTGTTTATTTTAATGTAAACTCTTCCACCCTTCCTTCTGGAATCACCCATAAAATTGAAGTTACTCTCTCCTAATTGGTCATGGATTTTTCACTTTTATGTATCCATTCTCTCCAATGTTCCTTCATTTAATTACTCTCTCCGTCTGCAGCATATACAAAACCTTCCTCGACATTACAGACCTGCTTGTAATGTTTACAATCAAATAATATTACTGTCTATAGACACAGTCAAGATTCGGTATAGTGGTCAGTCCACTCGCTGGAGCGGGCGCAGGACAGAAGCTTGATACTTGGGAGGGCAGAACGATTTACTGCCGTACCTTGGTTCTCATCAGTCACTCGTGCCCAGCGAGGGGCAGGCAGGTAATAGAAGGGGGACGTGCTCAGAACTTGGTCCCAAAGTAACCATTGAAAAAAAGCGAAGGTAATGAATGCCTGCTGGAGCAACCACTGTTTGGGGAATCAGACGCAAGCGTGTGTTTATATACTGTATATGATATATATATATGTAATATATTATATATATGTATATATATACACATACATTTACATGTGTGAATATACATAGACAAATATATATATACACATATACTTCTAAATATACTGTATATACACATACACATATATATCTCTCGCTATAACCACTTTCCCCCTTAGAAGATGTAACACAAGGTTGTTAACTTTAGGATGTAGTTGCTGGCGTCACAGACTTCCTCTCCGGGCTGGAGCACACTATAGTCTACTAACTACCACGTACAGAATGCACAAAATCTGCCTTTATTCCGAGATATTAAGCGGACGCTTAGAACCGAAAAAGGTCATTATTAGGAGGACTTGGCTATAGTGACCACGACGGTCATCTTGATTGTGTTTAGAATCCAGACGAAGAATAATTATCCTGGATTATCCCAAGGCCCTGGATAATTAATGGTAAGGTCAAGATGCACTGATAACGATCACAGATGACATTCCTGGGTTTCTCTTCCAAATCTCCATCAAAATAATTGTGCAGAATTGGTTGAGGGTCGTGCAAAGACGGACTTTGAGTGATGTTATTTTGTTTGTCAGCAGTAATAGTGCCGATTTTAAAAGATGCGCAATATGAAGAACGTGCTACGTTCGTCAGCAGTAGTTATATATGATATATATGTGTATACTGTATATATATGCATATGTATATATATACATACATATATATGTGTATATATACTATATATATAAATATGTATATTATATATATATATATATATATATATATATATATATATATATATATATATATATATATATATATATATATATAGAGAGAGAGAGAGAGAGAGAGAGAGAGAGAGAGAGAGAGAGAGAGAGGCGCCACACCGCAGAGGGTGTGGCGCCAGAAGGAGAAGCTGTTACTCTTTCTGAATTTCAGATTGTACTTGTAGGGTGTGGTTGCTTGCCCTGTGACTTTCTTCTTGCAAGTTCTAAGGCCTTGAACATGTCCAGACCCAACTTTGCCTAGTGTTGTAGCGAGCCTGCTACTGTTGTTGGGTGTATGCATCTATAATAATTCCATCCGAGTGGATCTTGTTTGTCCTCCCCCGGGTGACAGTAGGAACATGACACAGCCACCCACCCCCTGCAAACCGGTTTGTCCGCCCCGGGTGCGGGC
>NC_089755.1:52809297-52831797 GCF_040412425.1 Macrobrachium rosenbergii | reverse complement strand
AAGTCTTTATAAAGTACATATGTGTGATTTAGTGGATATTTTATATTTCGACCGATTTCACCAGTTATTTATGCGCACTGTTGTGGAGATAATGTGAGTAAGTTTCTGTAGAACGTTTTATAGCGTGAATGACTTGTACTTTCAACTTTTACCAGTTTTTATACACGCCCATGACCATAATTTAATTAACGCCTGTATGCGGAAGCCTATCAGTCAGTCATTCAGAAGCTTGCCTTTTTTTTTATATTTTTTTGTAAGAGGGTCCCATTATCTTGTTTTGTAACAAGTTTTTATAATTAGCCTTTAATTAGATTTTCTTTTAATAGTGATCACCTTTAATGTTAAAACGATGTTAAATTTTTTTTTTATTCTGGGTAGGTAGCTGTTTTCGTAACTGTTAAACACGTCTGGTTTTCGTCCGCAAGTATCATTGTATTTTTACAACAAAAAGTTATGTTTGATCCTGTAACTAAATAAATGTCTTATTCCTGGGAGGCTTATTCGTACTACCAATTTTTCCCTCAACCCGATTTTTATCTGAAAGAATTTTTTTTTTTTTTTTTCTTTTATCCATTTTTCTTCCTATGCAAAGTTTCTTGGTTGTATTGTGTAGTACGTAAGTTTCTTACTTAGTATGTATTGCGGTCACTTTTTTTTTTTTTTTTTTTTTTTACTGAAATTTTATGCACTGCAATGCGGTTGATTTTTCCAATGAAAAAATTATGTAACAGTGTGGGTTGATTATTTGTTGACTCGGTTAGTTTTTCCCTTGTAATGTAACCAGGTATGTTTCCCTATGAGTAGGTTTTTTTTATTATTATTTATTGAAATTAGATTTATTTCAATTTTGTATGCAGGCTTCTCCTGTGGAAATTTTTTTCATTGTATAACCGTTCTTCTTTTTTTCGAAAGTTTTGCTATTTGGCTATTTGTTCGGTTTTCCTGTCTTTGTATTGCTTGAGAAATAGTAAAATACAAAATTAGAATCTTTATATGTTTTACGGGCATTTTTATGCATATTGCTCTCCATTCAAAATGTAAAGATTGTACTTTCAAGACTTGAGGGCTAACGTATTATCATCTTTAATACGTAGTAGTATTTGTAGCAGTAATCGACTCCTCGCTGCTGGGAGAACGGACGCTGGTGACCGGTACCATACATGTACATACGCTACCGGGGTCTAAGCGATGACAGGCAGGGCAGCCGATCGAGACTACAGAGTGTACCCCAAAGCCAAATCAAAGTCCTTCAAAAGAAGGCATCGTGCTTACCTCGTATAAATAGGAAAAAAGCACGTTAAAAGAAGTATTTGTAGCAGTAATAGAGAATGGAGGTGGCGGTTTCCTTTAGATATATTGAAGAAGTAGCAAACAGCAGTTAATTGACATGCAAGTAAATGAATTAAAAGAATTAGAGATACGTGCTCTGTTCCCTTTATGGTCATAGAGCGATGTAATCACATCACTGCATCGTTTACTTGTGTATTTTATCGCTCTTATTATATTGTCCATTCTCACTCGACTTGATTTGGGGCGGGGGTTGGGGGGGAGGGGGTAAGGTCATCTTAGGGGCGTAATGAGCAATTAGGAGAGACTGAAAGAAGCCTGAGATGTTTTGTTGAAACAGCATTCATGATGAATAGCGAACTCTTGGGAGCTCTCTCTCTCTCTCTCTCTCTCTCTCTCTCTCTCTCTCTCTCTCTCTCAAGGGACAGGGAATGTCTTTGTTCACTCCTTGCACGCTGTCCGAGTAGGGAAGTTGGTATGAGGTGGTTATTGTGCTGTCAGGGGTTTTTGTAGCTCTGTGTGAAGAGACAGAAATGTGCGCGTTACCATGCAATTGAAAACGTTGTGTGGAGAGAGGCAGAAAAAAAAAATATAGTCATATCTTTATGCAAATTGTTGACTTGGGTAATGCAAAGGAAATATAGTCATATCTTCGGCAATGCAAAGGAAATGTAGTCATATCTTTATTCAAATTGTTGACTTGGGCAATGCAAAGGAAATATAGTCATATCTTTATTCAAGTGGTTGACTTGGGTAACGAAAAGGCCCGCGATCAAACGACCCTTTGTGGGCTGGTGTAGCAATAAGCCGACAGAAAGTATATATGCTTATCACCGTAACTTGAATACCCAAGGGGAGGCTCCTGCTGAAAGTTACCTTCCTGGTGAGATGAAACGGCTCGTTGGTACGCACCGTAGACACGCTCTCTCTCTCTCTCTCTCTCTCTCTCTCTCTCTCTCTCTCTCTCTCTCAAGAAATCGTTAGGTCACCCGATAAATTGGGTGTCCGGAGAATTCGTGGGTAGTTTCTTAGAAGCGCAGGGACTGGAAAGGACACTGGTTTGTTACGTAAAAGAGAGAGAGAGAGAGAGAGAGAGAGAGAGAGAGAGAGAGAGAGAGAACGACGTTGTGGGTGAGCCACGGCATAGGAACGCCGGCGTAGTAACTTATAAAGGCTACTAAGGGGAGGTGCATTGCTGTCTCTTTTAGATGGCAGATAAGCCGGATATATAAAGCCTTCGAGGAAAATGTGTATATCTTCTCAGAACGCTGTGGCTGAAAATATATGGGGACTACTGCGCGTTAGTACTCGGCTTGATCACTAAAAATTATATGATGTTTTGGCTTTATTGACATTGATATCTCTCTCTCTCTCTCTCTCTCTCTCTCTCTCTCTCTCAAGTCGTATACTTTTCCTGATTTCTCATATCATCAACTGTATAATATTTTGGCCTTAGCGACATTGATATCTCTCTCTCTCCCCTCTCTCTCTCTCTCTCTCTCTCTCTCTCTCTCTCTCTCTCTCTCTCTCTCTCTCTCTCTCTCTCTCTCTCAAGTCGTATACTTTTCCTGATTTCTCATCATCAACTGTATAATATTTTGGCCTTAGCGACATTGATCTCTCTCTCTCTCTCTCTCTCTCTCTCTCTCTCTCTCTCTCTCTCTCTCTCTCTCTCTCAAGTCGTATACTTTTCCTGATTTCTCATCATCAACTGTATAATATTTTGGCCTTAGCGACATTGATCTCTCTCTCTCTCTCTCTCTCTCTCTCTCTCTCTCTCTCTCTCTCTCTCTCTCTCTCTCGTAAGTCGTATACTTTTCCTGATTTCTCATATCATCAACTGTATAATATTTTGGCTTTAACGACATTGATCTCTCTCTCTCTCTCTCTCTCTCTCTCTCTCTCTCTCTCTCTCTCTCTCTCTCGTAAGTCGTATACTTTTCCTGATTTCTCATATCAACTTTATCTTGTGAACTTAATATTTCGATTTATATATTTTCCCTATTCGGGTGTTCCAGTGCTCGGAAATGCAGTAATTTATTTAAACCCTTTAGGATGTATCTGGTGGTAGCAACTTGGTCGTAAATTTACACAGTAGTTTAGTCCATCGTGATGTTGATTCTGTTACCATATTAGGAAAACTTGACCTAGAGGCCATTCGGTTAGTATTCTTAAATTAAAAGAGAGAGAGAGAGAGAGAGGTCATGGAGGGGGCGAGTATGTAATAAATGCCTGTTGATTGAACTCTCAACTTTTCATGTGTGTAGTATTTTTAATGTTTCTCGCTGAAGGCCTTGACATTCTGATGAAGGCAATAAAAAAAAATGTCCATTCACTTGAGGCCTCTAATCAAGGTTTGGATTAGCCAAGTGCATCGCTCTGTCCAGTGTGATATTAGCAAGAACTAAGAGTTGTATCTGCTCATATTCATTTTATATTTGTTAAAGCATGAACAGGTGACGTCATTTCATCATACTAAAGCATGCCTGAGTACGCCTAGTATGTAAGTGTCGCTGCTTTTCATAAGTTTGATAAATTGCAATATAAAAAAAGGGTTTTCACGTTATCTGAAAAGAAATACTACTACAAAATACTGTACCAAATAAAAATAAAACCTGGAAAAAACAAAGAAGCAAACCATATACAAAAAGTAAGATAAACATCAAATTGAAGTCATTGAAGTCTTTGTGTATATGATGTTACTATTTCTGTTTCCATGCACGTGTTTGCATTCCTTAATCTTTGGGTGCCAGTTACAGATGAATAATAAGTTGTCAAAACGTTCCGTATGAAGGTTTGCAGTAAGCCACACTTGCATACAAAGCATGGTTGACTGTATAAGGCGTGTTGGTACAAGATATGAATCCATGCCATGTGATAAAATTAGAATTCTTTGAACGTAGAGCATAACTTTCGTAAAGATTCTGCAGGGCTGTGGTAGGTTAGTCCAGGCTAGAACACTGCCCTAAAATGGAAGACTGCAATATCTGCAAAAATACAGAAGTGAGGAAAATGGTAGATACTGCAGTCTTCCCTTCCCCTACTACTGATTTTGCAGGTACTGCAAATGGGACCCCCTAAACACTCGTGGAAAGCATTGAAGAATCATTCTGAAACTGCAGTAACTTGTGTATTAGTGTTTCACGAGCCCAATGGGTGGCATATCTCAATTTAGAAAGTTTTGCAGATACTGCAGTTTTCCATTTTAGGGCAGAATAGTAGAGATTACTTTTGAAGATCTGACGATTGAAAGGAACTTGATTGGATTGTAGGTTGTTTACAATTCAATAAGATGATCCACTTTACAAGCGATAAGAGGGGCTTAGCATTGTCACAGAATGCAACTTCTCAGACGCATTCATGATCGGTTGTAAAATTCCGAATGATGTCGATTTTATCCTGTTCTCCTTCGGTTTATGCGTTTTTTAAGACTGCAGCTGATTACTTGGAAGAACCCAAATAAAAGCAAAAACAACGCATTAAATTGTGTTTAGACGATGTGTAGATGCAAAGCACCTTAACTACATTGTACCAATCCTTTAATAGCAAAAAAAAAAAAAAAAACATGCAAAATAAAAAAAAATTGCATGATGTGAACAATCATGAAATATATGTTAAAAATGCAAAATTTTAGGAAAAAAACATTTTGCATAATGTGATTAAACATAAAATATACCGTATGTTAGTTGAAAAAGTAAAAACCTAAGAATTCTAAGTCAAGTCGAAAGGAGAAAGCCTGTAAAAATTCCTAGTTCATCAAAAAAAAAGTGCATAGGCGCGAGATGGCGGGAGAAGAAAAATTATTATAGAAAAAAGCCAGTTGATAAATCCACACGAAAGAGGCAAATTTCACAAGTACCAATCGGGATCCTCACATCCTCATTCCTTGTATAGGACGTCCAGGATCGTTACGAATAACAAATTTGGTGCTAAGGGCTGCCGATGACAGGCGTCAAGAAGAGGAACGCCTGCCCAAGTGGTGGTTAAGCCTCAGAGGGGCGCAGTGGAATGGCCCCTACTTTGTTCTCCGCCCCGGTCGGTAATTGACCCTCTCTTAGCTAATAGGGGACCCGTATTATCTATACGAGACGCCGAGATGGATGACCTGAAATTGGTCCGTCGGAGGGGCGGCTTTGAGCTATGCGTGGTTTTAAGTTTACTTGATCATTATAATTTGGCTCCGCGGTTTCGTGGCAACTTTTAGCAGCTGAGTTTTTGGTGGTTCAGCTGCTAGGGGTGGGTACGTTACCCTACATTGAAAGTGGTCTGTTTTTTTTATGGTGTGTCCTTTAGAAGCCGTTCAGTCGAATAGAGTGGAAGAACAGAAATGTGAAGGATATGGAAAACAGAAAGCGTGAGAAGTAAAGAATAAAACAGACGCTATGAGATGGAAAACTGAAATAAAAATGCATCTCAAAACAAAATTAAAACGGAAGTAGAAAAACCATGGAAAAAATTAAAGGCAAGACTGAAAAACATGCAGGGCCAAGAGAAAAACCATGACAATAGAAAGAGAAAAATACAGTAACAGGAAAGAGGGGAAAATAGAAAACCATAACATTGAGAAAATAAAAATAAATGGCATGATGCCAAAAAAAAAAAAAAAAAAAAAAAAGATAAAGGTCACGACAGGGAAAATACAACCCAAAACCTCCAATCGCAGGATCTCAATCGTGGTCTAAGTCATAGGCGATGGTGGAGTTTTGTCATCTTGTTCGTTGGATTTTCTCCCCCTCTCCGCGAATATTAAACGCACAGGAGTATTTTTGTTAGATAATCTTTTTTTATTCAGTGTTTTTGTAAATTTTTTGTTCCTTTTGGTCTCCCGGGTTCCTCAACCATGCTGGGTGATAATGAGATTCACGATGTTGTTTATATTGGCAGTGGAAGATAATGGTCTCTGTGATGATAATTTTATTCATTCCTTCTCATGTTTAATCCTTAACTTAGTTTTATGGTATCTTTTAAGTAAGGAAGTGTTCATTTAGTCCCTGACCGTATGCGTATAGTATACATATTTATGCAAATTTGTGTACTTTGTATGTCCCTTGTTACCAATTTTTCGATTTATTCATGGACTCTTGTTTGTGTTTGTTTAATTTCTCATGAATTTACACAATTAGAATATTTATATTTCGCAAATGTTTACTTCTGTGTGCTTTTAGCTTATTATTTATCTCATTTTTCACTTATTTGTTATATTTGTATTTGCGGATTTTTATATTAAAAAAATTTATTTATGAATTAGAATATTCTTCTTCGCAAGATTTGCGATATCCTGTAGTTTTCGCTCCAGTCCCGAGTCGAGACTCATACTTACCTCCTGCAGCAAAACATTACTTCGTACTCTTATTCATATTTAGTTAACCGAATACTTCATGCATTGTTGCTTTCTCGACAAACGCAAGTCGGGGTTACATCGTGAGACCTCCTAGAACCTCAGCCATTTTTGGAGGGACGTGGGCGGGACTGCATGCTGCGCGGAGTGCCTGGAGAATTCGACAGACTTCTTACGGTGAAATTCGGGACACATTCTGCCGATTTCTTAAGGTGAAATTCGGGAAAATTCAGCCGATTTTTTAGGGTGAAATTCGGGAAAATTCAGCCAATTTCTTAGGGTGAAATTCGGGAAAATTCAGCGGATTTCTTAGGGTGAAATTCGGGAAAATTCAGCGGATTTCTTAAGGTGAAATTCGGGAAACATTCAGCGGATTCTTAGGGTGAAATTAGGGAAAATTCAGAGGATTCTTAGGGTGAAATTCGGAAAATTCAATGGATTTCTTAGGGTGAAATTCGGGAAAATTCAGCGGATTTCTTAGGGTGAAATTCGGGAAAATTCAGCGGATTTCTTACGGTGAAATTCGGGAAAATTCAATGGACTTCTTAGGGTGAAATTCGGGAAACATTCAGCGGATTTCTTACGGTGAAATTCGGGAAACATTCAGCGGATTTCTTACGGTGAAATTCGGGAAACATTCAGCGGATTTCTTACGGTGAAATTCGGGAAACATTCAGCGGATTTCTTACGGTGAAATTCGGGAAAACTCGACGGTTTGCTTACGGTGAAATTCGGGAAACATTCAGCGGATTTCTTAGGGCCATATTCGAGAAAATTCAATGGATTTCCTACGGTGGAATTCGGGAAAATTAAATGGATTTCTTACGGTAAAATTCGGGAACCATTCGGCGGATTTCTTGCGGTGAAATTCGGGAAAACTCGACGGTTTGCTTACGGTGAAATTCAGGAAATTCAATGGATTGCTTGCGGTGAGATTCGGGAAAATTCAGCGGGTTTCTTGAGGTGAAATTCGGGAAAATTGAGGGGCTTGCTTATGGTGAAATTCGGGAAAATTAAGTGGCTTGCTTATGGTGAAATTCGGGAAAATTAAGTAGCTTGCTTATGGTGAAATTCGCGAAAATGTAATGGATTGCTTACGGTTAAATTCGGGATAATTCAATGGATTGCTTACGTCGAAATTCGGGAAAACTCAATGGATTACTTAGGTGAAATTCGGGAAAACTCAGTGGATTGCTTACGGTGAAATTCGGGAAAGCTCAACGGATGTTTTACTGAGGAATTGAGGAAAATTCAACAGAAGGGATACAGAGAAAGTCGACGGAATTGATTTCACTGGTCATGCAGAAGTTGGAGAAAATTCAACAAACTGCCTACGAAGAAATTCGGGAAAATAAAACTTATTGATTAGGGAAAATTTGGCAAAGTTTTACAAACTGCTGACGCCAAATTTAGGAAAATTCCACTCATTGTTAGTGTAGGAGTTAGGTAAATTCAATAGATATATATATATATATATATATATATATATATATATATATATATATGTATATATATATATATATATATATATATATATATATATATATATATATATATATATATATGGAGACATTAAGGAAAATTCAAAATATCGCTAATAGATAAATTCAGAAAAATAAAATCTTTTTCACAACAAAATTTAACAATGTTTAGAGAGAAATACAGGAAACTTTAGTTTGCTTAAAAAAGAGAAATTCTGCAAAAATCGGCATATCATTTATGAAAAAAAATCCGATGCATTCAACAAATTGCTAACGCGAGGAAGTTTCAACAGATTGCTTTTGGAGAAATTCGGGAAAATTAAAGATTGCTTAGGCAGAAATTCAGAAAAATTATACAGCTTGCGGACAGGGAAATTCAGGGAAAACCAACAATTTCCCAAAAATTAAATGAGGTTGAATATATTGCTGATGGAGAAATTCAGGAAAATGTAACAGATTGCTCAGGCATAAAATTTGGAAAAAGTTCAAGAGATTGCTTTCGGAAAAACATCTCGGAGGATTCAGCTGGTTACTTTCGGAGTAATTTGGCAAAATTCATCAGATTACTTCCTCAGAAATTTTGGAAAAATCAACAGATTGCTCAAGGAATGTACAGCTGATATTGTCTCTCTTTATGTACTGCAAGGCTTTTTGCCTTTAAATAGTGAGTCAAAGATTTTTTTTTCTGTTTACTGTCAGGCTTGTTGCCTTTAAATAGTGTGAGTCAAAGAACATTTTTTCTTTTATTTGCTGTCAGGCTTTTTGCCTGTAAATAATGTGAGTCAAAGAACATATTTTCTTTTATTTGCTGTCAGGCTTTTTGCCTGTAAATAATGTGAGTCAAAGAACATTTTTTCTTTCATTTGCTGTCAGGCTTTTTGCCTTTAAATAATGAGTCAAAGAATATTTTTTCTTTTATTTGCTGTCAGGCTTTTGCCTGTAAATAATGTGAGTCAAAGAACATTTTTCTTTTATTTGCTGTCAGGCTTTTGCCTTTAAATAATGAGTCAAAGAATATTTTTTCTTTTATTTGCTGTCAGGCTTTTGCCTGTAAATAATGTGAGTCAAAGAACATTTTTTCTTTTATTTGCTGTCAGGCTTTTTGCCTTTAAATAATGAGTCAAAGAATATTTTTTCTTTTATTTGCTGTCAGGCTTTTTGCCTTTAAATAATGTGAGTCAAAGAACATTTTTTCTTTTATTTGCTGTCAGGCTTTTTGCCTTTAAATAATGAGTCAAAGAATATTTTTTCTTTTATTTGCTGTCAGGCTTTTGCCTATAAATAATGTGTGTCAAAGAACATTTTTTCTTTTATTTGCTGTCAGGCTTTTTGCCTTTAAATAATGAGTCAAAGAATATTTTTTTTTGCTGTTTACTGTCAGGCATTTTGCCTTTAAACAGTGAGTCAAAAAACATGTATTTTTCCTTCCACCGCTATTAATGCCACCAGCGTTGCGACTTGGGTGCGGCGCCTGCATGTCGTGAAGGAATGTTTTTGTGGAAAGTGGTGGATGTTACAAAGCAATGAAACTGTGAAGCTTGGAAGTTCTTGTAGTTGATTTTTACATTCCTTGTTCCTGTAATGAAGCGGAGTAGTCCGGTTGTTTACTACTACTAATAGAGTTACGAAAGTATATGTTTGTTGTAAAGATAAAATTACTGTTGTCGCTAGACTGATGCAAGTAACTTCCTGGTAAGACCTCTTACTCCGCTGTTGTTAAAGTAACAACCACCAGCGTAACAACAGTGATAATATATAACAAATAACCGTTCATTTTTTAAATGGTATCCATGATTTGTTGATTGTCGTCGGGTGTTGCTTTGTCAAAGCCTCTGAGATTAAGGCCGTTTACGTCACAGATATGATATAGTAAGGAAGTAGCAGTCTCCCCCCTCCCCCTGTACACAAAAGAACACAACACATATATATATATATATATATGTGTATATATATATATATATATATATATATATATATATATATATATATAATATTAACCACATGTCATTTTCCCTTTCTCGTGGGTTATGGCTGAGTGCAAAGTTACCGATCTCTAAAAGGATGAGAATGCTAGCCCTATGACTCTTTTTACCCTGACATTGACCCACCGTAGTTGACTGACCATCAGGGACTTCTCTCACTCTTTGGGATCGACCGCTAATCTGTGTCGGGTCAGGCGAAGATTTTGCTAGCTAGTAAATTTGGATCGAAGTTTTCAAGACTGTTAATTAATTAGAGAAAGAGAGAGAGAGAGGCCTCTAAAGGATTACCTAAATTGAAAGGTAGTTTTGAAAAGTAAATGCTTGATTATTCACGATGCCCGTATGATCATAGTAAAGTTGCGCATTACCTATTGGAGAGGATCGACACACTGTTGATGAGCTGCTGACAGCGTACGCGAAACGGCTCCTTCTGCGTACAAAACTTCGCTGGGGAGTCATCCATGGTTTCGCTATGAAAGGATGAATAGGAAGACCAATGCCTCGCATTCTCACAGCAACCTCCATATCAATGATATAGCTTACAGGGGAATTCTAGATTGTGCAATACACATACAAATGCCTGTGTGTGTTAGCGAGAGTGCCAGCGCGCTTGAAGAAGCCTCAGGAACGTAGGGAATCGGTGGATCTATTTACCACTCGATAACGCCACGCATTGGAGAATCCGTCTCGGCTGCGTATAGCCGCCAACGCTTCTACTCGCTAGCACAAGGAAGGAATGGCGGTTGTTATATAACTGATCTACAGGCATTTATCTTCTTGACGTTTATATTCGCGTCACGTCATGCTGATTTTGATTTATCGGGGAGACAGAGTGCCGTGGCGTGTTTTCCTTCTTTTCTGTGTGTGATTTCCTTTTCGACTTTTGCTTCGTTTGGGATGGGAAGGATACCTGTTGCTATTTGTAGCTTTTCTTTCATGTTATTTACTTTGCTATTATTGTTTTGTAGTTAGAATAACTCTCTACTTTCACGGGAGCATTTTATTCCTCTCCCCGTTTGACAGTTGGGCAATCCTCCCCCTACAAGAATTTTTGATGCCAGAAATTGTGAGGTGGCAAGATGTTGCAGTGCTATAGTACGTAAACTATATTAAATTCCATTCACTAGTTCCCTCGAGTGTCGACTTTTATTGTTAATCATGGCTATAAACACACACACACACACACACACACACACACACACACACATATAAATAAAGACAAAATCCACGAAGGAAAGAGAAACAAGGGAGTGATGCGAGGCCTTTCGACTTGACGTCCTTTACTCTGCTAAGTAGAGGACGACAAGTCGAAAGGCCTCGCAGCAATCTATTGTTTCTCTTTCCTTCTTGGATTTGTCTTTATTTATATATTCATCACGTTCCATATTTTCGTGATTTAGTTACACACACACACACACACATATATATATATATTATATATTATATATTATATTGTGATTGTGTGTGTGTTTATGTAAGTCAGTGCGCACAATAAAACTCTTTTATTTTAACTAGGAATGAAAGACTACAAATTCTACGGAACGAAACCGGCTTGCGGCTGCTATGTACAATAATAATTCCTTTATTTTAAGCAGAATAATATATATCTTTATACAACAAAATCATCATACATACATACATACATACATACACACGATATTTGTTGTGTAAAGATGTATATTTTTCTGGTTAGAACAAAGGACATTTTTCTGGTTAGAACAAAGGACATTTTTCTGGTTAGAACAAAGGACATCATTACTGCACAAAGCGGCCGCAAGCCGGTTTCGTTCCGTAGAATTTGTAGTGTGGCGGATTTCTGCTTCGACTAACCTGTGAGCTGTGTTGCTTTTTCGTCACGGGCGGTGCTAACACAAAGGCTTGGCCCGTTCAGTAGACGTCGTTGTTAACTGGGGTTCTTCTTGGAAGAAACTTTTGGAGTTGCGATGCTTCACGCTGGTACTCGTATTTAGAATGGGATGGTTGTCTACGCCTTTTGACTTTGTGTTTTTTTTTTTTTTATCAGCTTTTTACACTTTTGTGTTTACTCTGTCTCTTGTCTGCTGTTTGTTTGACTGATTTAAGCATGTTCGTGTTTTTATGCTTTCACCTTTTTTTTATATATATATAACTTATTCAGAAAATATGCACATGAATTATTGCCGTATCTTTGTCCCTATTGTTCTAACTTACTAACCTTATTATTATTATTATTATTATTATTATTATTATTATTATTATTATTATTATTATTATTATTATTATTATTATTATTAGAGGATATCTGCTTTAAAGTTCTGTCTGTTTGGTATCTTTAAGAGTATTTCTTATTGTAAGTTCCGAGATTTTACCCTGGAATTTGACGCTGTTGCCAACACTTACGTGAACGGGGTAAATGGAAAGGCTAAGAGAGCAGTAAATAAACAGCTTCATTGTTCTTTCATTCAAACTAATTCAACTAATGGCCCGTTGAATTTATATAACCTAAAATGACGTACAAGACTGAATCTATAATATGACGACTATAAAGAAAACGTCTAAAAAGTACCAGGTTGGTGTGGAAGGTCACGAACTTATTTACTGATTATGTAGTGGGGGATAGACTGTGGCAAAGGATGGTTACTCAAGTAAGATACAGTTGAGGTTCTGTTAATACATCACGAAAAAGGTAGTATGCCTTCGCTTCGGTGACGTTATATTTCCAAGGTCGGTTATATATCAGCGGCGCGCCGTTGAGCTTTAAGTGAAGGTGGCGTCGGGCTTAGTTATTTATTTATCTCTTTTTCCCTTCGTCGGTCTGTTTGTTTCTTCCCTCCAGTCAACAGGGTCAGAGTGTATTGGAAGCAGTCATATCCTCATGGTCTTTGAATGGGCGTTGGGGAAAGGTCTTGTATTGCAGGCGTCAAGCACTCGTCGAAAGTTTCAGTAGTTCTACCAGTGTGATGCTGGTATTTGCCCATAGTTCTAGGAATCTCTTCGACCAGTGTGTTACTAGCTCTCTCTCTCTCTCTCTCCTCTCTCTTTCCCTCTTTTTACTATCCATTGTATCTCCACAGTAATAAAATTGTTTTGTTTCCTCTAAGGCCTATATGTGTATATTATATATATACACATATAGGTATATACATATATATATGTGTATAAATATATATATGTGTATATATATTAATAAGGTATAGGGGAATATATATATATATATATAATATATATATATATATAGGGGATATATATATATATTATATATATATATATATATATACAGTATTATATGATCTTATTCAGTAATTGATATATTCCAGTCTTCCTCTCTTGAAAGATAACTCTAATTCTTTGGCAGCGAAGTTCTCAACAAGTTTTACCCACCCAGCTTTCATCCTTCCTTCTGGTGTGACGAATCTGTAGCGTGATCCCATAAATGGAGAAGTCAGTCTCGGCTTGTTCAATAGACCGAACAAGCTCTTCTTTTGAGTTCTTCTCTCTCTCTCTCTCTCTCTCTCTCTCTCTCTCTCTCTCTCTCTCTCTCGTCATGCAATGGCCTCCCTAGTGCGTACTGCTCGTAAGGGGTGGGGGGGTCTTAATCCTCTATTATCATGGGCAAGGCGTCAAGACCAGGTCTTACTCCTTTGAAATCGCCCTAGTCATTTTTAGCAGAAGTTTTTCGTTGCACGAGTCGGTAGAGTTCTCGGCTAGCACTCTGCTAGGCCCGAGTTCGAGTCTCCGGCCGGCCAGTGAAGAATTAGAGGAATTTATTTCAGGTGATAGAAATTCATTTCTCGCTATAATGTGGTTCGGATTCCACAATAAGCTGTAGGTCCCGTTGCTAGGTAACCAGTTGGTTCTTAGCCACGTAAAATAAGTTTAATCCTTCGGGCCAGCCTTAGGGGAGCTGTTAATCAGCTCAGTGGTCTGGTTAAACTAAGGCATACTTAACTTTTAGCAGAACCTGTTCCATTGTTTTGGATTCATTCCGCCTAATTGTTTAATCCTGCCTTTATTTTATTTTGTTTTCTGTCTGGGAAGCGTGTACTCGTTCATCCTAGCCTAAAGAAGGCGAGAGGCCTAATCCTTCCACTTGCCATCCAACTACACCAATTCCATCTATCTATCCCCCCTCCCCTACAACCCCTCCCCTCTCCCAACAACCCCCTCATATCTAAGGTTGTTCCTCGGGGTCTGTTCCCATACCTGTTCTTTTCCTTCCCATTGAGCGCCGGCTTTACCCATTGTGCCTCTTCTGTTCAAGTTTTGCTGAAGGGTCAGTTCACCGTCATTCTTTTCCATCCTCCTCTCAGCCTCCTGCCGTTGATCGCACTCGATCTCCGATAGACCTTTCGTCTTGCATCAACTCTAGGCTCTCGTGATGGCAGCCGGTAACGCGATCACCTTCGGTGTCTCCAAGACGAAAGGCCCTACTGCTGACTTCTGCGTCTCCTCTCTTCCAACTCTTGGTTAGTTTTCTGCAAAAGAAAACTATTGTGCCGGCTTTTGTCTGTCCGTCCGCACTTTTTCTGTCCGCTCTCAGATCTTGAAAACTACTGAGGATAGAAGGGTGCAAATTGGTATGTTGGTCATCCACCCTCCAGTCATCAAACGTACCAAATTGCAGCCCTCTAGCCTCAGTAGTTTTTTTATTTTATTTAAAGTTAAAGTTAGTCATAATCGTGCTTCTGGCAACGATATAGGATAGGCCACCACCAGGCCGTGGTTAAAGTTTCGTGAGCCGCGGTTCATTCAGCATCATACCGAGACCACCGAAAGATAGATCTATTTTCGGTGGCCTTGAATACACGCTGTAGCGGCTGTACAGAAAAACTCGATTGCGCTAAAGAAACTTCGGCGCCTTTTTTACTTGTTTCTTATCGACGAAAATGCAAATGAACTATTTAGCTTCGTGTGGATCGTAGTAACAGTAATCGGCCCTGGTTGATAAAGCGTGCCGTTTAGATGTCGTAAGATCTTCATCTCTGCTGTTAATGTTATTAGCTCTTCCCTTTATGGAATATTACTAATTTACTGTGGGTGCTTCATCTCTTGTCTCCTCCCTTACCGGAATAAAGTAAGAGGCATTTCGTTTGGTCATTGTTCCTTATCTTTTACCTTATTAATGTTCCTTGCTAATGCCTTCACACCATATACTTATATATATATATATATATATATATATATATATATATATATATATATATATATATATATATATATATATATATATATATATATTGCATGATGTTGCTTTGTAATATGTATGTTTTTCCATAGTTTTGATATATTTACTCTTCTATTTATCTTGTGTTAAGTGTAATAATAATAATTATTGAAATATCGTATGTAGTGTAGTGTCAGATCTCAAGAGAGTTAGTGGTTTAGGTAATGTAACAGTGTAATTTAGAATTAATAATGTCTTTCTTGATAATGCGTAGTAGTGGGAGAGAGTGAAATTTGAGTTTTAGACCAGATGTAACAATTGCTGTTCCTTTCTGAAAACCAGCTCGGGTTTTTTGGTTTCTTTTTAAAACATGCCAGTCATAATTAGAGCGTGTAAACATTTCTGCTAAAGCTTTGTCTCATACGAGAAGATGATGAATGGTTTTGCAATGTTACATTTGTTCGATACGATTTTCTGGTAAAGGCTTGTACTTTTGAGAAATGCGAACAAGTGTTGTACTAAAGCACATGGCAATTGCGTCATGTTTAAGATTACATTGCTCTGATCATGTATGCCCTTTTGAGAGTAAGAGGACATGTCTCGATCGATTACGTCATGTATTGTCCCGATTGCGTTCAAAACATTTGGCTGGAAGTGACGTCGCCCTCCTTTTTCTAGAACCTTCTCTTGTATCTTGTTCCCAAAATACATTAATAACGTCATATGATTCTTTCATTTCATACTGGAATCCTCAGATTTATACATACTAATTTCAGAGACCGTTCTTATTGGCTCTCTCTCTCTCTCTCTCTCTCTCTCTCTCTCTCTCTCTCTCTCTCTCTCTCTCTCTCTCTCTCTCTCTCTCTTCTAAAGAGAGAAGTTATCAACATAGAATTTTTGTGGTCAATGGTGTTAATCTTAGCTTTTGAGATCTGATCATAGGAAAAATATGGCAACGGCACCCAATAAAAAAGTGTGTTTTGTGAATCTAAAGCAGCTGAAAGTGATTTTACAAAGGTTTTCATAAGCTTGTGTAAGGTAAAGTGAATTTTACTTATTATTACCGTGGTATAATGAGGTATATTACGGAAATTTTGCCTTAGTGAAATTATTATTGATAAATCTCTTGTTTATTTTGTGTGTTCTTGTGGTTGCAATCTCTTGATTTTTCACAGTTTATATACTGGTGATTTAACATTTATTTACTTAGCATTTTAAATATTTCTTGATAATTTAACATTGCATACTTGATTTAATTTTCATTTATTAAGATTTTCTTTTCAAATCTTGAGTAATTCTTGATAGTTTGAATTTTGCTTGATTAATTTAATTTCTTGATAAATTAAAGTTTTGTAATTTAGTTTTGTTGAATAATTTAACTCAAGAACTAATTGAATTTTTGTGTTGTTTTCAAGAAATAGTAAATTTTTCAGATTGTGAATTGTAGTTATAAATTTTGAATTTAAAAATAAATTTTTGTATTTAATGTTTTTAAAAAACTGTTTCATTTATTGACCACCAGTGAATAGGATTAATTGTGTGCATAAGGCAAAATGATAAACGTTTTGTTCCTTTAGTTTTACTGAAGTGAATTAAGACCGGGGAAACAGCTAAAGTTGTTTGATGGAGTGATGCCCTTTTACTCTAGTATATTTCTTGTTTAATTGTTGATACCTCACACTAGTCTTGATGAATTTATTTTGATTTTTCATATGATTAATGAGCTTTTTAAGGGATCACTGCTATCTTTAGAGTACTCAGCCATAATTTTTATTGTTATGAGAGTTCAGGTATCTGGCTGAAGTGAGGTAAATTTTTGGAATTCTGTGATTAGTTGTGTAATAACCAGGTATTTGGAATGCTTAGGACAATATATATATATATATATATATATATATATATATATATATATATATATATATATATATATTTATAATACATATATATGTAATGTATTGTATTTCCACAATAGTCCCTTGTATGAAGTATATAATAAGTCCTCACGTGAAATTAAAAGAAGGTGGTACCAAGACTTTCAAATTTTATTCCAAAGTCATCTTTGGATGACTGGAATACAGTTGAAAGTCTTGGTATATCCTTTTATTTTCACGTGAGGACTTTATAGATATGTACATATATACATACACTTACACATATGTAAGAGCCCCGACGCTGTCTCTTCCAAACACGTGTGTGTTCGTGTGTTCGTCGATCGTCATCATCGGAGTCGACAGGACAAAACAGGAGCGTCTCGTTTTCTTTCTCTACAGGAACGCGATTTCAACCATACAATATTTCCGTCTGTTTCTCCCTAAGCATTGTTGTCTTAACGTATGTACAATCACCACTACTTGCATTGCCATGCAAGCATTCTAATCATGTACTCATAATGTTCCAACGAATCTTCTGTATCAAACTGTGTGTATGTTTCTGTTTGTGAAGACGCCAAAGGTCTCTCCATTTCACATTTATTATGCTATTGCATTGTATCCATTAATGTGTCTTGAATCTCATGCAATTGGCCATATGTAGAATTTCCTGACCCTTCCACTGATGTATGTTTCATCACCGTATGTTAATCATGTCTCTTGATATCGCCATCTGTTTGTCTGCCGACAAACACAGATGTCTGAACCTTTTATGTCCGTTTTACCTGTCTGTGTGTAGACGCTACATTACCGCTCGCACGCGTCAATAACATCTTCCAAGATTCTGTACATTTATCTCAGTAAGGAACAACCAATAAACCAGTTAACACCCAGCCAGTATGTCGCTCATAACCCAGTCCTTACACATACACATACACACACACACACACATACATACATACATACATACATACATACATTTACACTCTTATTCTGCCGTTATTTTCCACACACGAACCTTTCTGTTCAGCGGAAACCGTCATAGCAGATGAAATACCGTACTTTTTGGCACGTTCCTTAGGAATGCTGAAGTATTGTTATGGATACCGCAATTGTTTTTGTTGCCTCTCGGGTTACCATTCCAATTACATCGAACACTGTCGGTCTCCTGCCAACTTCTCCAGCTGGAAATTCAGTCGCGCTATGAAACCCGTATGTCATCGCGGGCGCGGAGGATTGACGTAACCCTGTGGTTGTCTTTGGCATTCGAACCGATGCCTTACGGAGACCGTAGCTCGATGACGCATGACGGGCCGATTGGCGAACCGTAACACGGCAGACGGATCGAATGGCGGAACCGTATTTACCACAAGATATATTCCCCGTGGGGGGGGATACTGCCGTCAGTGCACCTCAGGGGGTGCACTGTAGGCATTACTCGAGGTCCTTTTAGGGACCGTATCTTAGGCCCCTAGCCGCCAACCCCTTTCATTCTTTTTTTTTTTTTTTTTACTGTACCTCCATTCATATTACCTTTCTTCCAACCTGCTGTCCACCCTCCCCTAACAGTTATTTCACAGTGCAATTGCGAGGATTTCCTTCTGTTACAACTTTAAAACCTTTTATTGTCAATTTCCGTTTCAGCGCTGAATGACCGCATGGGTCCCAGTGCTTGGCCTTTGGCCTAAACTATGTATTCCACTCCACCGCATGATGCTGGAGGAATGGCGTTTACGAAACGTGGCTTATTACGACCGTTGAGTTTTCCCCCGAGTTGTTTTATGCCACGTTAGATTATTGTTGTGGGTCATTGGCCTTATTTTTAAATGTGGTTGGAGTATGGTGTTTTGTGTATTTTAGTTCCTCGCTGGGTGAGCGGGTTCCGTTCTCAGCTACCACTCTGTTGGTCGCAAGTTCGAATCTCCGACCGGCCAGTGAAGAACGAGAGGAATTTGTTTCTGGTGATAGAAATTCATTTCTCGCTTTAATGTGGTTCGGATTCCACAATAAGCTGTAGGTCCCGTTGCTAGGTATCCAATTGGTTCTTAGCCACGTAAAAATAAATCTGATCCTTCGGGCCAGCCCTAGGAGAGCTGTTAATCAGCTCAGTGGTCTGGTTAAACTAAGATATACTTACTTTTGTGTATTCTTAACTAGTTTTTCGTTTTGTTTTGTTTTTCATTTCATAAATATAGCCCCTTGTCACATATGGAAGCTTTTTTGGGGAGATCACTGTAGATAGGTACGTACTGGATGATAATGAAATAACATTTAGTCAAGTTTTGCTGTGACTGATGTGGGCAGGCGAAAATCAATTAGTTTTACGTCTGGTATATATTTATATATATATGCATTTTGGATTAGTTGATGAAAGGAATACATAAATAGTGTTGCCCTCAGTTCTAGAAAAGACAGTCACGTGAAGGATTTTAATAACAGAGGTTAATTTTCATAAATATGATTTTATTATAAGTAATCATAAAAACTATGACATATAAAACAATATGCTATACAATAGGGTAGGTGTAAAAAATAACTTCGACTTGAGAAATAAAAACTAATGAGATGACTAGTGCACTCAACACATTTTGTAAGTTACGCAAGTGACCCGAATGCTCAGCGGTCCTGCGTAAGTTACGCCATATCTCTTGGCATTGCGAATGAGGGACAGACTGACTGGGCGCCTGTCGTCTGTGGTGAGAATGAATTCCACATGTGTTGGTACACTGATGAGGTAGTTCAACTTGCTCAGTATTATAGGGTGTAACTGAAGTGAATTCGAGTGAATTTAAGCTCAGGCATTTGCAGTTCTATACTCTTATCTGGTTGATCTCTGATACTTCTGCGAGCAGCGCAAAGAAACAAGAGGATAGAGAGAAAAAAAAAAAAAGATGAAGTCCGAATTCCCGGTTGGCTCGGCTCCGTCATGGTGGGTATATAGACGACGGCATTTTCCTTCTGTGTTCTCTCAAAATGGCGGGCACTGGCTCCTCTTCAAGATGGCGGATGCCTCGTTGTTTTCTGCTCGGAGGTTTTTGAGGTTGGGTTTGGTTCCTCTTTAAACATTCCAAGGAAAAACTGAAATTGGTTTCCGTAATGTTTCTGAAATTTCCGTCACGAAGTAAACGTGGAACTACTTATTATCCTTCCCAAATTATCAGACTGTAGCCTCTAGCGCTCCCCCTCCCCCCAACCCTCCCCTCCCTCCCTCCCCGCGGGGTAGGTTCTCTCCCCAAACGGCAGTCTCCGACGACCCGGAAGATAGGTAAAAAAAAAAAAAAAAAAAAAAAAAAAAAACCTGTTACGGAGACAGTTATCGTCGTCTTGATAAAGTAAGTCGATTTGTTTATCAGTAGCTTGTTTATCGCTGTAATTATGGCTGCGGCTCTTCCAAGGCTACTGCGTTATTGGCGGCCTAATCTACCCCTTTATCAGCGTTTGGTCATCGTCTCTGCCCTTTATCCTTCCTACTCTGATGGGCCGATTTACCGGAGCCGTTTTTGCCGTCGGTAATTTTCCGAGGTTCTTCCTTTTGCTCTTGATTCTCGAGGGTGGGGGGGGGGCGGTCTTGGTGATACAGACCAGGGGGTCCAAGCGCCCGGTCTCAAAAATGCAGAGGTTGCGGAAAACGCGGTTGTTCAAATCTGGTTCGACATTTTTCCGGAAACTCAAAGACTGACCAGCGGAAGGAAAGTCTACGTCTGGATTACTTTATTAAACTCGAATGATGGTCGAGGAAGTTTACAATTCCCGGTTTCGCAAAGTTTCTTGAGGTCGGAGGTGGATGTTATTCCAAGGAGGTTAGCCGAACAAACACTCGGAAAAAAAAGTTTTCTTTGTGATGTAGCCCGATGACTGTTCTTTCCTCTCTAGCACGCTTCAGCGAACTGCTCACTGTCGTCATCATGGATGAATATAAATAATGATGATGATGATGGTGGTGGCGGCGATGATGATTTCTTGGCTCGGATAAAGTAATGTCGGGATGATATATTTGCTTTCGGTTGCCGGCATGGTGTGGGTTTACAGTAGTAGCAGTAGTAGTAGTAGTAGTAGTAGTAGTAGTTTTAACCGCATGTGGGTTGCGGCTGTGTGGCGGCGGAGTGGGCCCGCGATAAGTTCATTCTGTTGCTGCGGCAGCTATACAGACTTTCCATGATGGCGCCCAGTTTGAAAGCCAAGAGTTGGACGTACTGGTCCTGCGAAAGAGAGAGAGAGAAAGACGAATATTAGTTGACTGAAGGGAAAAATTCTAACGGCAATATTGAAGATTCTTTGTAAAATGATGAAATTATGATTTATTGTCGGAGAATGCAAGTTAGGTTTGGGATATTTTAAGAATTTCACGAAAAGATAAGAAACTAATGTTGGTAGGCTTGAGATTAAATTTGGAGAAAAATGTTTGAGATAAACTAATTTTTTTTTTCAGTTTATTGAAAGATAGATAAGGATTAGATTGAACATATGTAACGTTATGAAAACTTTAAGGATTTGATAATGTTAATGTTATGCGGTGATAAAATTAAATTTGCTAAAAGTAAGGAAATCAATATTTTGCCGAATCAGAAGTTCGTCAAGTTAGGGGCCAACATTGTGGAAAAAAAAAAAAAAAATAGCGCCAGTTGATAGACGAAAGTAAAAACCAACCGGGATAAAATGAAATTGGGCGTTGAATGGGCATATAATCATAAAACATCGGAGCGGACGGTGGTAATGGTAAAATTGGTAATGATAAGGAGCCGTCAGGTAACTTCTGCTTTGTTTTTTTACGTAATATTCCTGATAATGAAAGTATCGGCTAATGGGGACATGTGTGGGGTTATGGGCTAAGTTCCCATTGATTCCCACAGTTAAGAAGATAAGTTCAATTAGAAATAAAACTTGGCGCGTCTTCTTTGTTCATCTCCAAAGTTAGATTGGGAAAGATAGTTTAAGCAAAGTTTTGGTTGGTTCTGGGAAAAGATAGTTTAAGCAAAGTTTTGCTTGGTTCTGGGAAAAGATAGTTTAAGCAAAGTTTTGCTTGGTTCTGGGAAAGACAGTTTAAGCAAAGTTTTGCTTGGTTCTGGGAAAGATAGTTTAAGCAAAGTTTTGCTTGGATCTGGGAAAAGATAGTTTAAGCAAAGTTTTTCTTGGTTCTGGGAAAGATAGCTTAAGCAAAGTTTTGCTTGGTTCTGGGAAAGACAGTTTAAGCAAAGTTTTCCTTGGTTCTGGGAAAGATAGCTTAAGCAAAGTTTTGCTTGGTAAATCCCTTCCAATTTAAATCCAGGACATTAAGTACTATTCATGACGGTAGTAATGTTTGCAGAAGTGGCGGTGGTGAGATAAAATTGATTATTACATACGAAAATAAATAGTTCTAAAGCGTCCGCGTCGAAGGGGTAACAGAGTCGAACTGGATCAC
>NC_089755.1:52796797-52801797 GCF_040412425.1 Macrobrachium rosenbergii | reverse complement strand
ATTTATTAATATCTCTTGCAGTGTTCATTCTGTGTGCTTCAGATTCTTTTAATTTTCCTGTACCTCTGTGGGAGCATTAATTATTCCCCTGAATTTCATCTACGTTGTTTATCGCACCGTATCAGATAAATACCTGCTATCAGAACGGCCCTGCATAGATTATCCTATCTGGGTATTCTGAATTTTGGGGGTATTTTACCCGAACGTATTTTGTTCTGAGTTTTCCTCATTCGTAACGTGGAGACTATATATATATATATATATATATATATATATATATATATATATATATATATATATATATATATATATATATATATATATATATATATGCAGTATATATATATTCATACACATATATATATACATACACATATATATATATATTTATGTATACACACGCACACATATATACATACATACATACATACATACATACATACATACATACTTACATACACTACTTACCTATTATTTCCATCCTGTTGCTTGAGGCCTGCGAAAGCTTTCCACTTTTCGTGTTCTGCTGTCAATTTATGTTGCCTTTTAAGGTTTATCATATTCCTTGATGCAGAAATTTAGGTTCACCTCATTCTTTGGTCCAGAGATTCAAGGTTTACCTTATTCTGTCTTCCGTAGGTTCAGAACTTTTGGCTTAACTTCTTCTTAATTCATAGAACTGGTTTTTCCCCAATTTATAATAATTTAATAATAATAATAATAATAATAATAGATTTTATTTCAGCTCAAGGCCATATAGGCTAGATGGAATATACAAAGTAGAGACAATAACATACACAATCTAGATACATGGCATAACATGATAAAAAATTATAAATCGGCAATATCCACACAGTTGCTGAAGATATATATAAAATAAATGATAATAATGGGTCAGCGATGTCAGGCACAGCAGTTGCCTACCCCACCGCCAAATCAAAGTCCTTCAAAAGAAGGCATCATGCTTACCCCATATAAAAATGGGAAGAAAAAAGCACGTTAAAATAAGAAGAGGTAATGACAGTAATAATATCGAGAATATTGAAATTATTACCGGTTGTATTCACCCCGACGTTTTGGAACTGAATTTTCCTTGTCTATCCCCCGGGTTTCCTCGTACAAGTCTAGTTATGATTTTTGCCTCCAGGAATGCTGTCTGTGGTTGTAAAATGGAACAAGAAGAGGATGGAAGTCCACCGTAATATATATTTCAAGATGCTCATCAGCTTGATTAATTGTGTGCTGTTCACTGAAGAGGCTTTACAGGCTTGCCTTTTCAGGCTGGCGAGTGTTGGTATATACATTTGAATAATGAAAACTTGGGTGTTTTTGTTAGCTTACTTTTCCATTCTGCATGCACACATAGAGGCCAGTGTTGAAAGAGCCTGGCACCAGACTGGACAACGACGAATCTTAAAAAGTTCGTTAGCCAGGGGCTAGCGTTTTTACACACACAAAAAAACATATATACGATTATACACTTGCATTTCCATTATTTTTCATCAGGCATTGCGCAAACCTTAATGTTGAATAGCCATCAAACACCATTTAACTTGCAAAGCAAGCTTCCCCAGAAAAAGCAAAGGCTGGGAGAAACAAAATGAAGGGGACGACAAAATGAGTAAAGATGAACCGACAGCGGAGATGAGTAGGAGGCTTGCAAACATCCAGTATTATAAGCCAGCTCTAAGTGATGATAATGATAATGTGTGTGTACAGTAGCGTGTCAAACAGTTATAAATCTACTGAATTAGGTTGCAGTAATGGGTCAGATATATTTGTCTCTGGTGGGGTAGAAAATCTTTTTGCCTACCAGTAATATAAGGGATTTGACCTTTTCTCATCGGCGTCGATTGTAATGCCAAATCGATCAGTTAGTCAGTTTGTCACATGATGGGTTCTTGGACAGAAGGTAAAAAGAGTTCTTCATTGGAGGGGCGGGTAGAGCTCTCGGCCAGCGCGCTGTTGGCCCAGCGTTCGACTCTCCGACCGGCCAATGAAGAGTTAGAGGAGTTTATTTCTGGTGATAGAAATTCATTTCTCGGTATAATGTGGTTCGCATTCCACAATAAGCTGTAGGTCCCGTTGCAAGGTAACCAGTTGGTTCTTAGCCACGTAAAATAAATCTAATTCTTCGGGCCAGCTCTAGGAGAGATGTTAATCAGCTTAGTGGTCTGGTTAAACTAAGATATATACTTAACTTCAGAAGGTAAAAAGGACTCAAAGCATATTTAAAGGACCTTGCTTGAACCCATACGCCAGCAGGGTTTATTACGCTGTCGTGAACAAGCCTTAGAGACTCGCGGTTAATGATAATGCGAGGTTTCCGCAAGAGTACGCTTTCTATCTTTCGGCATTCGGACCCTGTGTTATCTTGCTTGTGTGTTATCACCTTTACGCGCATGCGTCATTTCCATGTTGCTCTAACATAAAAGAGATATGTTTGTGACTTGTGGGAATGCAAGATGAGACACTGGCTGTTTGGTTTAATGTTTGGCAGTAAGACATTTGTAAGAAAAATATATATATTGCCTGTTGGATGAAAAGTAAGTGATCTTACTTATTCTTTAATCAAGGTCAAAAACTTGTTAGAAAGTTAGTGGAGGGCTCGAATATAATGAAAAATATAGGCTGATTGGTGGAAAGTTTTCCGTAGAACATTAGTAAAAGAAAAATATGTATCGTCTGCCTGGTGTTAAGTTTATAAAAAGGTATCAGTAAAAGAGGATAACATTGCCTACTGGGTGGAAAGTTTGTGGGGAAGTCAAGAGTTGGGAAAACGCCATTGGACACTTGGGGGAAAACTTGCGGAAGATATCAGGAAGGGCAAGGAAAATATATATTTCTATAAAGCCTTGAAAATAAGGCAGGCAGAATAATATTAGGAATTAGTTGGAGGGACAGGGTATCAAATTACAGAATGAGAGAGGTAACGAGGGTGCAACCGGTCGATGAGTATGTTAGATTCTCACGCTGGAAGTGGCTATAGGCCATGTGTATAGAAGACAGGGAACAGTACGAGATACACCAGGGTGGGTTGCCCTTGCTAGAAGAGGGAGAGGTAGGCCAAATGAGACGTGGTTGAGGACAGTGAGGCGGGAAGCAGGAGAGGAGTGTTGGAGAGATCTTGAGGAGTTAGCCCAGGACAGAATGTGGTGGCCTGAGTTCTTCGGTGTAACCAGACCACTGAGCTGACCACAGTAAGTAGCAACCACGGCCGAGAAGACGGCGACGACTTTTGTTGGATGCATCGCCACATCATCTAGAGAAATCCTGACCCTTGTGTGTTGCGAATGAGACTTTCGTAACGTCGTAGCTTTTCGGGGAGTTTCTTCGCCTAAGGAGATTTTCTTGGACTTGATGACGTGATGTGATTTCTCCGTATTCTTCTGAAGCTGATGCTACCTTTCATTGTGATGTCACTTTTTTTTTTTTTTTTTTTTTTTTTTTTGTGGTTTCAGTGGGAGAATTTGGCCTAGGCTTCACATACTGGTATTGTTATCTCTTAAGAGTGATTTTTTAAAGGCAGAATTTGGTTGAATTTCAGTATTTTGATATTTTTTCTCGTAAGTTTTTTGGAGGCATGATCTGCTTGGTGTCTGGAATTTTATTGCAGTTTACCCTCCTAAACTGTTTGTTTTGTAATCAGCATATGCCCAGGATTCAGTACTTTGGTGTTACATTTTCAGTATGTGTTTCCGCACATTTCTGTGTCCTACCCAAGGTTTGTATAAGGGACCTTGATCCTACCGCCCTATAGACATACGTGAATTTTTTTTTATTTTTGTGTGTTTTGGAAGCTATTTTGGTTCAAAAGCTAGTGTGTGTGTGTGTGAGAGAGAGAGAGAGAGAGAGAGAGAGAGAGAGAGAGAGAGAGAGAGAGAGAGAGAGATTCTACTTCAGTTGTATCAAAGCTTGCTAGGGTTCGCTCGAAACGCATTGCAAATCC
Source organism: Macrobrachium rosenbergii (assembly GCF_040412425.1). NCBI lineage: Eukaryota > Metazoa > Arthropoda > Malacostraca > Decapoda > Palaemonidae > Macrobrachium > Macrobrachium rosenbergii. The sequence goes on along the minus strand of NC_089755.1, from coordinate 52,797,848 downwards.
CATAAGATGTTAATCAGAATGAAAATAGGAGCAGCAGAAACTGGTTCTAACTGTGGCAGTCTTTAGGTGAAAAGAGAACGTTTTGACTGACACTTTGAACTGAAAAGTTTCTCCCTACGTTTTCCTTCCAGGGACTGATCTTTCGTTTCCTCAGGGGCGAATTTATCTCGGTTCCTCTTGTTATTCTTACTACATACTTCAGGTGTGAGCTAAATGAGTGAATTAGGATGCCTCTTGGTTGACCACCATGTTTTCTGCTCTCCTGGTCTCCCAGTGTGTTCGGTCAACACTTGGACGTATGACGAGCAATGAATCCTCAGTCGCCATTGGCGTAGAATTCCCATGCCCTCAGCTGAAACCTGCGACAGGCCTTTTGAGCCTGTTGCTGGTGAAATGGGTCACAGCGAGTCCTGAAAACCCTTTGGAGTTGATCGAGATTGACTCCCGCATTATAAAAATAATATTGCCTAGTGTCCTGAAAACTCTTTGGAGTTGACCGAGATTGACTCCCGCATTATAAGAATAATAGTGCCTAGTGCGCAATATTGAGGAGTTCAGGAGGTGAAAAGCCTGATTTCGAAACAAGGGAAAATAAGGCAAAGACTGAAGTTTCCCTGAGCAGAGTAAGTCAAAAGGTTCAGAGTTACAACAGAAAAGGAGTCGACCTTTAGGAGACAATTAAACGAGACAGTTTCTCCTTTTCTGTGGAATTTTCTCTGGCTTTTTTTTTTTTTTTGTAGAATTGATGCAAATGCTTTTGCATCTTGGTAAGGTAAACTGATCAAGGAATTACGGCCCGTAGAACTTAAGAAGCTGGTATTTTCTTGCAGTCACAGGTCTCTTGACAAACTGCTGCAAAACCGCAGAACGCGAGGCGATGTCTCCTCCCTCAGGAATGAAATCATAGAAACTTGTCATTAAACCGCAGTCTTCGTCATGTTGTGAGTCCGATCGTTTTCGCACTTGGTTGGTTTCCTGTTGGAACCGACGTCGGTTTCTATAACTGCGCTGGAGCAACACGATTTGTCGTAGGCTAAATGAGGAAAAAAAT